>NW_025764713.1:0-273927 GCF_019669845.1 Emericellopsis atlantica
CCCACAACAACCCAAACCCGCGCCCGGCGGTATAACAACCCCCCTCGAAACCTGTTCCTGGTATTTAATCGGGCCCCCCCCCCCCCCCCCCCCCCCGGGGCCCCCCCCCCCCCCCCCCCCCCCGTGCGGCCTTTGTCATGGTGTCGGCGCATGCTGACCTGGACGTCTCCATTGCAGGCACACCGTCGATAGGCATGTCCCTCTCGCGCAGTCCGTCACCCATCCCGGGTGGAGGGTGGGCGAGTCCCGGGCTCAACATCAACAGCGGACGGACGAGCCCAGCCCACATCACGGGCGGACCGACAGCTTGGGAGTCAGCCAAGATGAGGAACCACAATGTCAACGGATACCCGTCGTTTTCGACGCAGAACTCGGGCTTCTTTGTCCGTCACATGCGTAAAATATCCAGCAACCTGCCTCGACTCGGCGCAGACTCACCATATGCACAAAAGGACAAGCTGGGGCGCGGGTCTTGGGAACCACGGAATATGTCCATGCTCGGCCGGTTGCGATCTGTGTTTAGACGCATGGGGAGGAAGCTCAAGCTGCGCCTGCTGATCGCGACAATCGTCTTCATCTGTCTCTTAATATTTTACAATTCCCGTGAGTAGATTCGTGGTCATGGTGGGTCTCCGGCTAACTTGTCTTGTCGCAGCCTTGCTGTACTACTGGCGCAAATCGTCCATGGGCGGGAACGGCGAGAAGTTTGTCATCATCCTGGGCGCAAATCCGGGCGGCGGCGTCATGGAGTGGAAGGGGGCGCGCGAATGGGCTATTGAGCGGGACAGCGTGCGGAACAAGAAGAAGTACACCCGGCGATGGGGCTACGAGCTGGAGATTGTCGACATGAGCACCAAGAAGCGCTACGCGCACGAGTGGCGCGAGAGCTGGGAAAAGGTCGATTTCATGCGCACGACGATGCGCAAGTATCCAAACGCGGAGTGGTAAGTTGACTTGACCCGCGGCCCCCATGTGTGTCTCGTGCGGCCACAGCTAACGCGCAAAGGTTCTGGTGGATGGACCTGAACACGTACATTATGGAGCTCTCGTTCCCGTTGCAGGAGCACCTCCTGCACAACTTGGAGGACAAGATCTACCGCGACATCAACGAGTGGAACCCCCTCAACATCTCGCATCCGTTCACCGATCCCTATCTCGACGAGACCGCGCTGAGCCCTGTGGGTGACGGGAAAGCGGACTCTGTCAACCTGCTCATCACCCAGGACTGTGCCGGCTTCAACCTGGGATCGTTCCTCCTCCGCCGGAGTGCGTGGACCGACCGGCTCCTTGACATCTGGTGGGACCCCGTGCTCTACGAGCAGAAGCACATGGAGTGGGACCACAAGGAGCAGGACGCGCTGGAGAGGATGTACGAGAGCCACCCATGGGTGCGGCAGCACACGGGCTTCCTGCCGCAGCGCATGATCAATGCGTTCCCGCCGGCGGCGTGCAGCGACGGGACGAAGAAGAACAACACGCGCTTCCACTACAACGAGCACGACCACGACTTTGTGGTGAACATGGCCGGCTGCGAGTGGGGGCGCGACTGCTGGGGCGAGATGTACCACTACCGCGAGTTTGGGTACTGGCTCAACCGCAACCCGTGGGAGCGCTTCAAGGAGGACCTCGTCGCCGAGATCTGGTACAAGATCACGGGGCAGCGCGTCAAGCTGTGAGTGGGGATTGCTGCTGGCGGTGCCTGCTTGGCACGAGAGGGCGCGTCCTTTCAGGCGTTCGTTTGCATCGCATATACCCCCGGCCCATTGGGGGGGAGACGGTTTGGGGCATTTCATCATGAGCGCATTCATTTCTTCACGTTTCACGCGCAAAACGACAGAGCAAGGAAGAGGCCGGAAGAGAAAGATGTTTTCTTTTTCTTGGTGTTTCTCCAGCGTATCACGCATATAGACTGACGCAAGTGATGGTCGGATGGCTGGACCGCCACTGCAGTCTGGAGCAGGAGGTACGATGAATGAAGACCTGGGGTTTTTGGTTTGGCAAGTTATTTAGATGTGTGTCGGAGTACATGAATATAATAGAGCAAAGCACGGATCGATGAAGGAAACCCAACCCCTTGCAGAACGCTGTGCGATATCGAGCTCTTGCAAGGAGCCCGGAAGGTGTGGTTGCTTCCGGGCCGACCTGATCTCCTGCTGTACCACGAGTATAGGCCTGCACCATGCAAGGTGACGATCGTTTCCAAACGGGTGGATTGGAAACATCTACGGGACAGCCGCTTTGGGTAGGAGGCTTTTGATTCTTCTCAAGTCGAGTCGTGTCGGACAATGAGGATGGCAACCCGCAGTATCTGTAAGCACTACTCACTGCACTGCGCATAGCTCGAAACATAGGGGGACTGGAGGATGCACATCAGGGTTTTGTCTTGAATGTTTCAAGAGGCTTGGCCGGAGTTTAGACGTTTACAACGACCGCTGATCTACATCTACGAGCATCTGGGATCCCATTCCGGATCATGGCATTTCATTTCATGCATGACACACTAGCAATGGGTGGTGGCCTTGCCGCTTTGGTAGGCGCTGTGGTGGGGGAGGCGTCATTGGCTGGCACCGTCCCGGATTGGCAGGCACCAGGCACGCACTCCAGGTGAAGTGGGGGGGCGCCCCTGCCCAATGCAGGGCGGCGCTTCGATTGTCACAGAGCGCAAGCGCCGGGAGCCTCTGAATGGCCTTTGTCTCTCTTCATCTCCTGCGCGCTGCTGCAATCTCGCGCGGCTACCACTCGCTGTCCAGCACGCGTGGTTTCATCTCGAACAAAGAAGCAAAGGCCATGCCCTAGTCACTTGGCCCTGCCATGGGCTCGAGTCAGTGCGGAGAGCGGCCCAAGGGTCAGGACGCAAGAGTCAAGCCCGGACGACACCTGGATGCATGCTCATGTGCTGGGTCGGCCGCGAAGCGTGGGCAACTCCCATCTCGCGTCGCATCAGCTTTTCTGGGCCTGGACGTATCAGCTCTGCTCGACAGATGCTACTTGCCAAGTACGGATAGCCGGCCGCGCTTCAAAATCCATGCTGCTCTGAGGCCCTAGCTATCCTTGTCCAGATCGGACGGAAGCGCTCACGATGCGTCGATATCCATTGGCACCTCCCACTACAAGGAGCTAGGGATGGCCATGGGCCCACGCTTTCTCATGACTCCTGTCTGAGGTTGTCGCGAGGCCTCTCGGAGTTGTTGGATTAGTCGCGCCGTGGGAAGCGAGGCGGCTAATTTTGCCTGCTCTGCCGAGAACCAACTTGCAAGTGCTCGCGCTCAGAGGACGTATATAGTTGTGGACGTCCACCCACGGATGGCCATGGCTGACTCTTGATCTGTTCTTGAGCCACGCAGCTTTGTTCTTCGTTTTCGTCCTATTTTCGGTTCCTTCTGGACCATCCGATCCTTTTGCCTGACAGCTGGTCTTCTGTCTGTGCCTCCTGATCCGATACTCACTCATTGTTCTCTCAGCACCGCCTCAGCTCAGGCCTTGTTCACCACTCGTTCAGACGTGTGCCTTGTTCACAGCTCGGTGAACGGTTCATAAGCCTCACTCTGGCCTGCCCTCTTGGTTCTGCACACTCCTTCTTTCATCTCCCTGAACCTGTGGGACCCTCTCTCCTTTGACTTCACCACGATCCTTACCACACCAACTGTCTTTCTACGTGGCTGGCCCACAACTGCACCAACGATCGTAACAACTGCTACAGAGCTTGCTAGCTATTCGCCATGCTTTTCGACGCCCCTACTGCCTTTGGCCTTGTTGGTCTCTTTGCCGGCACCGTCCAGGCTCAGTATCAACTCGACACCTTCTACAACTCTGAGAACTTCTTCAATGAGTTCTCCTTCTTCAACGAGCCCGACCCGACACACGGATTCGTCGAGTACGTTAACCAGGCCTCGGCCTTCAACCTGGGTCTCGCCCGCAACGACAATGGCAAGATCCACATGGCGGCGGATGCCCTCGAGGTCAACCCTGCCAACGGACGCAAGTCTGTCCGCTTGACTTCAAACAAGGTCTTCACCCACGGCCTCGTCATCAGCGATATTGAGCACATGCCTGGCTCAGAGTGTGGTGTTTGGCCGGCGCATTGGCTCTTTGGAGACCCGTGGCCGTATGCCGGCGAAATCGACATCATCGAGGGCGTCAACGACCAGTCCGCCACGGCGGTCACACTGCACACTGGTCCCGGCTGCACCATCCGCAACGAGGGCTCTGATCCCACGACCCTGTTGAAGGAGGCCGACTGCAACGCGGGCAACGCCAACACGGGCTGTGGCCAGCAGACATCCAACTACCTCAACTACGGCACGGGCTTCAACCAGATCGGGGGCGGCGTCTACGCCATGGAGTGGACGTCTGATTTTATTGCCGTCTACTTCTTCCCTCGCGACCTGATTCCTGCCGACATCACCAGCGGCCACCCCGATCCATCGACATGGGGTCTTCCCACTGCCAAGTTTGTGGGAAGCCCTGGCTGTGACATGGATGGCTTCTTCCGCGACAACAGAATCATCTTCAACACGACTTTCTGCGGTGACTGGGCGGGCAGCCCCGACGTCTGGAACAACAACCCCGTCTGCAGCGCCAAGGCACCCACCTGCAATGACTTTGTCGCCAACAACCCCCAGGAGTACGAGGAGGCGTACTGGACGGTCAACTCGGTGTCCGTCTACAAGAACAACGGCACCCCCACGACCCCTACCCCCACACAGACTCAGACCTTCCAGGCCTAAAGCCTCTTTGACAAGATGTTTATATTTATGAGGGGATCGCACATTATGAACGAATGATACCCGGACTCGACGCGCATTGGTTGCGATGTTTTGAGAGATGCGGACGGGATGAGGACCGGCGTTCAGGATATGGTATCCCCCTTGGGGATTTTCACTTCTGCCTACATATATATAAGTGGCTGCTCGGCAGCATTTTGAATACCAATTACCGCGATTTGTTCTCCCTTCTTTCGCACAGGTGCTTGTTGATCTAATTACTAGCCACTCAGAGAGTGCCATGACGGCACAGGGCCCGATCGAGGGGCGTCGGACGGTCCATCGCAGACAGACCCCGTTCATCGGGATTCGTTCGGTGGGTCGGCCATCATAGATGGTGAACGCACCTCGGCATCGCATCCCTGTCTCCGGGATCCAGGTCGCCTGCGATGAAATCATCGCCAATGCGGATGCCCATAATTATATAGAACCGACCTACAGTAGCTTCGCCCAGCCCGCTCACAGCTATGTGAATATAACCTCTCACACACTCCTTCGCATCGCTCTGTTTTCCCTGCTATCAATACGCATCTCAAACCATCACAATGGCGTCCAACGTTGGCCTCGACATTCTCTCCAAGAACCTCTCCTACTTCAGTGTACGTCCTTTCCCTCGTGGGAGCACGAAGCAGAGCAGCGTGATACTAACCGACGTCTGCGCCCATGCAGGTCCCCGCCGCCGTCCTGTGCGCCCTGGGCCCTCACGTGTACGCCATCAGCAGCGCACACAACATCTACGACAACCGTGACCCCCGATCCTTCAAGGACAGCGTCACCCAGACCCAGACCCTCGACGCCGCGGTACGTTGAACAACTGAGTTGGCCCCCGTAGGGTGCCCCCCCGCGCGCGCGCCTTGACTGACGTACCCTCTCTCTCCGCAGGCCAAGGCCCGTATCACAAAGGCCAAGCAGGCCTCCGAGAATGGCTTCGAAACACTCGGCCTCTTTGCCGCCTCGGTCGTCGCCGCCAACCAGGTCGGCGTCGAGCCGCGCACCCTCAACGCCCTCACTTGGGGCTACGTCGCCTCCCGCGTCGCCTTCAATGTCGCCTACGTCCACCTGAGTCAGGACAAGACCATGAGCTGGTTCCGCTCCGCCATGTGGCAGGGCGGCGTATGGACCATTATGGGTATCTGGATCTCGGCCGGACTCAAGGTCATGAATGCCTACGTGTTCTAGACGGAGAAGTGGTAACGTGGGATTCCTTCTGGCGTGGCCGTCACAAGGGGGGCGCATGGAGTATGCATCGGTCTTCGTGTGATGGAATACAAGCTTGGATTCACCCGACCATTGTCGTGCAAGTGCTATGCTTACTAGTACACAACGTCATTCTTCCAGCAGGCCGTAGGCATGTCAGGGTGCTGTCCACCAGCTTGACCACCCTCGTACAATGGATAGCATCAGGGTATAAAAGAGACGTCTTCACATCTGAGAGGCATTCAAATTCAGCTGGCTGGCTTTCTAGAAACAAAAAACCACCTGCCTGCCAACCCTCTAGACACTGACTGTCCTTACCATCTGCCACCATACCACCGTCGTTGCCTTCGACAATGCTCGTTCTCGCCTGTTTCTTCGTCGCGCTGGTCGCTGCCCTTCCAGCCCCGACGACCGTCTCGACAACTCCTCCGCCGGCACAGACGCCAACGCCAACGCCTGCAACCTGGCCGTCACCGGAGCCGTCGTCAGCTACCAGTCTGAGCTGCGACTATGCGTATTGTGACGGGTCCTCGAGCTGGTGCTTCTTCTGGGCCGGAGTCACATCCTACGATGTCTCCCGTGGGCCAGTGCCGGGAGAGACGAGATCACAGATTGGACTGTGTGGTCAAACGTCATATGAGATAGATCCCGTGCCATCTGACGAGCCTGTATCCGAGTCCCCAACTCTCCCAGAGCCAACGGTGCCCTCGACGCAGCACTGATGACGCGGTTGCACGGAGAGAGCCACAGGCTCACGGAGACCAGTCTTGGTCTTGCAGAGCTCGTGACGGGAGGGTACGTCGGTCGGATTTCGTGCGTCTTGAGGAATAGGCAGATGGGCTGGGCCTGTGTAAGCAAGAGGGGCTGTTCAAAGTTGCCACTGTGTAACACGCTTCGTACATTTAGATTCAATGCATCTCTGCCCCCCCAAAGCTCCTGTTCCGAGTGAGTGTGGCTCGCCCTTGCGTGGCTCGGTTCCACCGCTCATGGCTCGGCCTGCGGTCAAGTGCAGCTGAAGGTCGCTCACGGGTCGCTGCACCGTCCCGGCCGTCGCCTTGTTCAACATCGATCATGGCGTCCGCCGGCATCGATGGGTCGTCCTTGATTTGCGCAACGAAAAAGGACGCAACCAAGACGCAGACGCCACCCAATGCTAGCACAATGGCAAGACTGTGATCCCCCGGCGTGCCGCGAGGCTTCTGCCAGATTTTGAAAATGATGCTGGAACCCACTGTGGCAATCATCTGCGGCGCCGCAATGGCCATGTTGTGAATGCCTAGAATCACGCCGGCCTGGTCCATCTCCTCGTCCTCTGCCGATGCGTCACTGGAGGCTTCGGAGGCCCCGTTGCTGGACCGGTTCTTCTGAGCGCGGATCAGAGCGTCGCGCCGGCTGATCTCGGCACTGATAATGGCCCACGGCGCCCAGAGGGTCATTGCCCAGGTGATGCCGACGAGGCCAATGAGGGCAGTCGCGGCCTCGACAGACCGCACGAGCACTGTGCAGAGCATGGCGGCTGCGTACAGTACCAGAGACCCAAACCAGGCTCGCTTCAGCGTGAAACCTGGGATTCTAAGACGATCCAGCATCGAGGGCTTGTCGTCATCGAGCAGCGTTGATGCCGCGTCCGTCTCCCCTGGTACCTGTGCAAGCAGAGGCACGCTGTCGTACGTAGGTGCGATGAAGAAGGGTAACAAGACGTTGGTCAGCAGACTCACAACCGAGTTCATGAGCAATGCGTATGTGCCAATTCTGGTCGCTCGCTCATAGAGCCTGTCCAACTCCTCCGGCGGCATGTGGGGATTCTCTCGCAGGTACGGCTCCACGTATATCTCGCCAATGTAGGACGACGTGTAGAACAAGAGCGGGAAGAAGCCTATCCAGGCGAAGAACTGCACCTGGCAGACCCTCTTGATCTGCGGCGGCAGGCGTCTCACAGATTTCACGAGTGTAACGAAGAAGGCCAGGACCCCGCGGTGGTTGGCGGGTGGCGGTCCCTCTTGACGAGGGTCCCTTTCCTTGATGACCATCGTGCTGAGTATGACTGTCGACGCCAGAGCAATGGACGCCAATGTGCAGAGGATCTTGAACTGAGTATCGCCAAAGATCCACAAATAGGCAGGCAAGTCGAGGTAGCCCGCAATGTACCCAAGGATGTTGCCGAACCCCGTGATGCGACTTGCCATTGCATTCGCGGCCTCCTGCTGATGAGCCGGTGCGCAGTCGACGATGAAGGCGCGAATGGCGGCCTGTACGGTATTGATCGCAAAGTCCAGCACATACACCCATATCACTGCGACCACAATGGTCATGACCCTGACGCCGCTCGACTCAATATCGGCACCGAATACCCCGGCAATCTCTGTCACAATCTCTTTGGTCCATGCCAGCAGCAGCAACGAGGCGACAGTGACCGCAGAGCCCCCGAGCATGAACGGCTTGCGCTTCCCAATGGGCAGACGGCAGCTGTCGCTGAGCATACCGACATAGGGCTGCACCAACGTGCCGGTCAACGGGCCGGCGATCCACACCAGCGCCATCAATGACTTGCTCAGGCCCAAGGAAAGCAAGAACGGCGAGCCATTGGATAACTCCACAGACCATGCGATCTGCAACCCGCCGATGCTGATGGTCAGAAGTATCAGGTACCAGACACTCTTTGTTCTTTGAGATTCGTCGTCATCTCCAGTCCCATCTCCCACATTCCAACTTCCATCCGTTTGCTCATTGGGTAGGAGGAGGGGTGCGCGTTCGTCGATTCTGCGGTGGTTCGTGACATGATCGGGCGCCGAAGCGTGATTGACGTCGTCTTGTTGCTGCGCAAGGAACGTGCTTGACGATTGCGAGGGAGTGGTCGCGGTCATCATCTGTGATGCAGGTGGTCGTGTCGCGTCTGTGCCCAGGGATGGGCGAGGTTGCGTTATCCGTAGACGCGAGCTGTGTTGATTATAGCGCAGAAAGAAGCGTCCGCCTTCTAACCTAACCTAACGTTGCCTCAGCCGCGTGATGCAAGTTAAGTGGCTGTCATCCGATTGAAAGCGATGGTCCACGAGAGCAGAGAAAGCAGGTCTTCAATGATGTTCATGCCATCGTCAGACGACGCGAGTCGCGCCTCGAGGTCGGGGTCTAGATCAGGTGGTACGACTCGCGAGTCACGGGCCGTACGCACTGGGTCGAAGGATTTCAGAAAGAGCGACCGGATTTCGGGGATGAGGAAGGGGTTGCGTCACAGGGTCCAATGCTACCCCATGTACGTAGGCAGGTACCTTGCCTTATCGATAAGCATGCGAGCACTTGCTCGCAAACAACCAAGATGAATAATTAAAGCATTAAGGCTAGAAGGAGCTCGATAATCAAGTACTGAACAGCCATCAGCGAATCGAATACTGGAGCTAAAGTCTCAGGAAATCCAGACTTTGGGAATCACTGGCAGTTGAGGTAGGAATGACGAGGTGGCCCTTCCAAGTTTCGATGTGTGAGAGCAAAATGTTAGCATGTGGAAGTGGGCTTGAGCTGCGAAGGAGCCACTGATAAGCGCCAAAGCATGATCAGGTTTTGGGTGCCAGTTGCACTCGACAGACTCTTCCTTCACCGCGAAACCTTCTTACGGCTCATTCACTTTGATGACTCTTGAGGTTTCAATCTGAACTGATGAGACAAACGGTCACGGCACCGGCTCGCAGTCACTCGTGAATTTGAATGCCAGCCAGGCCAGGCAGCCAGTCGATCAACATGTCGGCCGCGTCTTTAATGCGGGGCATAATACCCAAAACAGCAACAAAACAACAACACCAACCTTTCCATGCCGTCAACCCTCTTGACCTCAGCGTCTCTGGTCCCGATCCTAAGATCTTCAACATGGCACCCGTGCCTCTTGAGCAGCAAGTCAAGTAAGATTGCAACTGGCGCGGTACATGCTCGAGTGCCCAGACCGACTAACATGCCATCGCTAGCTACCAGTCCGTCGCTCTAGTCGCTGGGCATGTCATCGCCGCGGTGCTCCTGACGGTGGGGGTTGGGCGGAGCCTGTACCGGTCCAAGCGCGCTCTTGGCCCGGCACAGGACACGAGGGAACGAGAACACTCGCGCGCAACACTCATCCCGGTATTTGCAATTCTGGCGTTGTTGAGTTTGGGCAGTGCGAGCTATGCGGCCCTTCAGCATGCTGTGCTATCGTACAAGGTCTGGGCTGGAGAGCGAGACATCGCGGTCCCACTCAGGTACGTCAATATCCCACAAGTCACACAACATTCACTAACACAGACCGCAGAGTCTACGGAGACAAAGGTATCTTTCCGTTTGGGGAGAATGCGACGGATGTGTACCCAGGTCTGTGGATGAGCGACACGCCTGTTCAGCTCGATAGTTTCGAGATCCTGGCCGAACGAGCGCGTCGCTTCTGGTGGGGGCAGCAGATCGAGCTGGGCCTCATCCCCTGGAATCTGTTCCTGTCCGTCGAGGGTCGCCGTCGCAACATGTCCAATCTGTGGGCGTACTCTTTGCTCGGCCAGCTGGTCTCGCTATCGTTTGGGCAGAATCTCTTCTTCATCGCACTGCTGCTGACGCCGTCACCCCTGCCGCCGCGTGTCGGGCGGTTCTTCACCCGAAAGCCTAGCACGTGGACGCCCTCCACCTTCATCAGCGCACCGTGCCTGGGTCTGGCATATGCAGCCTTGTGGAACGCACGTCAAGCAGTCAACAGCCCAAACGCTGCAACAGCTGTGCTGGTCAGCAGAGCGCTCACGGTGATGCCCCTGGTGCTGCTGTACTTGTTGCCAACAAGCTGGGGTCGCACCTTGACTAGTCATCGCGAGACTCACCAAGCCTACGCGACTTTGTTCAAATTGGCATCCCTCGGCAGCTTCGTGTTGCACGTCAAGGCTTCATACGAGGGCCTGCTTCACAGCGCACCGAGTGCATACTACCACCGCCACAGCCAATACTTGCCATTTGACGTGGAGAAACGATCGGCATGGGAGAGGACAACGAGCGCTATTGGGAGGATCTTGAGCGCAACCTCGGATCATCCCGTGGTCAGTGGTGCTGGATTCGATGTACTGCTCTCAGGGACGAGTTTGGGTCTTTGGGCAGCGGTGCGCGCGACGAATGTTGCTGACATTCTCGCCGCGTCGATTCCGTGGTACTCGCACGCACAGCATGAGCGGGACCTTGAGCATCGCGATGCTGACAAGTCCCCTCGGGCGGTAACAACCAAGCCTCGCCATGATGAGCAGGCTTCCTCGCCGCGTCGCCGCGGACGACCTCGCAAGGTCAAGAGAGAGTCTGACGCCGTTAGTGACGCTTCGTACGAGCCCACGCCATCAGAGGCTGCCGCATTGGTCGAAGGCGATGAAGTTGCGGAAGCCGGTGAGCTGGATTGGGAATCGAGCGCTGTTGCTTGGGGGCTGACAGCATTGGGTGGTCTCGGGGCCGGGAGCGCGGGGGTATTGGGCAGTGAGTGTGTTGCGCGATGATCCCGCGTAGCGACTCGCACTGGACATCAGAGTGTTGTTGGAAAGCATTGCTAAGGTACCGTTGGACAAAGGGGCAACAGCGGGAAAGTGAGTATGACTACAAGTATGTCAAGTGTATGGAGTAAGCGAAGACGTGATCTCATTGGACCCCGCGCTCAATGTCAGAACAAGAACAAAACTTCCAGATTGAAGGAGTCGGTGAGAATCTGCACAAGAATCAACAGCAGAGTAGTCTTGTTTACTGAGTGAACGACAAGTATGGGGAATAGGGGGGTCGCTAAACGTAACGTGACTCTGGGGATTTTGAGAGCTGGAGATTCCGGATCCGCCGCCTGCTTTGTTATTGCTTTGAATTGAAAGCTGCGTGAGACGAATGGAGCTGTCGGTGCTTCCGTGACATTGAGCCGCCTCAAGCCATCCATTGAAAATTGCAACGACCACACGGGCCGACCGCGCTCGCCAGCGGCACAGTGAGCACAGTAAGTATGTAGGTAGGCCTGGCGCCCATTTTGAACGATACAGTGGCGGTGGAACTGATGAGCTTTCGTGTTTCTCACAATCAAAGAGAACATGCAGTAATCGATTCTTTCAAGAACATCGGCATACGCTTTCCCCGTGCTACATCGAGCTATGCATTCCAATGGCAACACCTGCGAGCTCCAGCTCTTCCGTGAAGCAGCCAATGGACAGGAATCGCCGAGAGTTGGCCAAGAGGGACGGACGGACAGTGGCCACCGACTTGTTGTTGCAATTGCTGTTGTTCTTGGTGGTGGGTGTGCACTGTGGGCATAAGTGGACGCCGGAACGAGCCCGGTCGAATTCCTGGTTCCATGTCGCTGAGGTGACGTCTTTGGGTGACACGGTGCGCCGGGTGTCGAGACTCGAGGGCCTTGGAAGCGGCAAATTCTCTGGCGCGACAATTCCCGCCGCGTCCAGTCTCCCGACTGGAGCGCTGGCAGTCTGGGACTGGACCTTGATCCGGGGGCTCCGCTTGGGGGAAGAATTGGGTCTGGAGTCGAAAATGGCTCATTCTCAGAGGTTCCCTACGTAGGTACGTAACTCAGTTACGGTGCTGAGTGCTCACGAGTCACAGGCCTTGCCAGACCCTCGGCGACGATACGTCGTGGTACGTACATGGGGTTGGATTGTTCATGCGAAACACAATAACAGCTTACGTAGGAGCCGGCGGCGTGGTGACAATGCGGTCATCGTCCCTAGGATTTCCAAGTCATCGCCGCGAGCAGCCTGCGTTGAACTCGAGCCTCCCACCATGTGTCGCTGGGTTGGTCGGCATGTACAGTACGTAGATGATAGGGCCGACAAGGTCCTTTGTACTGTCTCTAGCCGCGACATTTCTTCAGCATCATTCGGGCGTATGTCAGGCCGAGGCGTGGGGGTGTCCGGTCCTCCTCCCACTCCGCACGCATGCTTCATTTGTCGATAGTGCAACCGGTGGCTGGAAGCTTGGAAAGACGCAGTACGGTACGGAGTACAGACATCCGGCCCACTGCTCGGAGCGTTCGGATAGGGATTTCGTGGCTTTGACAAGTCTGGGAATATTCATCATCCAGAGCAACATATGTTCTCCGCCATGAGAGGAAAAATTGTACGGAGTACACTCCAGTCACTGCATGTGCAGGTGGGTGAGCATTCGATTCGTTCTGGAAGGCAGACCGGTCCGGCCGGACAGGCGACGGCCATAACGGCTGGGCAGTGGAAAACTGGAAACGGGTGGCCGCCAGTGATAATTGCCTAGCGCGCATCGGAACGTACATAGCGCTGCGCCCGGCGCGTTTCTCGCTTGCAGCGCAGCGCCGCAGGCAGTTGCGCCTGCAGCACTTGACAGTCTTGGACTGCAGGCACTGAATTGAGACGACCGGACTGGACCGTGCAAATCAGGGGCCTGGGCCCCTCCCATCCATCCATCATCCCACTCGTGGCTGCCTGCCTGGCAGATTTCTGCGAGGTACGTACTCCGTGCCTCGCCCGGGCCTTTCAATCTTTGGTGCGCACCCTCGCGCTTCGTGCTCTTCAGTTCAGTTGGGGTTCAGTTGTCATCATCGTGGAGTCGGCCCTGGGGCGCGCTCCAGGAGGGTGGAACCGACAGCGCCGACCCTCCATACCACGAATCCATCCACCCATGATCCGCCCCGCAGGCGCCATCATCAGATTGCCCAGCCAGGCCCCAGCCTAGTCTTCGTCTGCCCGGATCTTGGCCTTGGCCCCAAGCACGCCCGCCTCCTCTCGATCCTCTTGTTGTCTTAAATTCAGGGTCTCCCACCTCATATCTTTGCTCAGTCTACGGTCACCATTGAATACCTATTTACGTGTTTGATTTCTTCGTGCTATTACCCTCTTCCAACGCCCAAAAGAGTCGATCCCAACGTGCTAGCCGCCGCCTCAGCTGAGCCTGCCTACCAAATCAAGTAACGAATCTCGCGCATCACGCAGCGTTCCCAGACCACCACAACCAACCCTACCACCTCTCCCTCCAGTCCCGGACACAGACAATCGCCCGTCATGGCCATCCGTGATCGAGTCCGCCGTGCCCTGCACAAGTCCAGCACATCAGAAACAGAGGCTATTCAGATCCGGCCCGTCGCCAACGCAAACACCTTTAACTCGAGCTACTCCGGCTCGGGCTCGACCACACCTTCCTCCCTCCATCGGGAGAACACAAACCTCACAAACCTCACCGCTGGTTCGACATCGCCAAGAGCTCTCTGGTCCTGGACATCGCGGACCGACCAGGAGAAGGAGAAGCGCAGGAAGCAGAAGGATGAAGAGAAGGAAAAGGCCCGGCAGGCCAAGGCCAATGCCGCGAGCAAGCCCAAGAGTAAGGGCAGGCCGGTGCATCCCCGCGACAAGCCATTGACGGCCCAGAACCTTAAGCACCAGGAGATGCTCAGCGGCTTCACCTTTGAGTTCGGCTCCAGCCCAGACCGCATGAGCCAAGTCTGCGCCGACTACGAATGGAGCCCCTGCTGCACCCGCGCAGCGAGCATCGATGGCGATCACACGGACGGCAGCTACACAACTTCGGGCGCGTCCACCACCCTGGACTTGACACGAGCTTGAATGAATCCGCGAAAGAAGAATACGGATTCATTGCAAACTACCAATTGGCTTCGCTTCGCTACCTACACGTAGCAAGCGACTAATTACTTTACCCGGTCGCATTCGGTTCTTTCCAAACACCGACTGGAGTTGACGACTGGAGGCGCCGCCACACCGCCCTCTGGCCCCCGAATCCGCACAACCCGCCCAAAGCAGCCTGCCCACGGCTGTTGTGGTGGGTGTGCTCGGGTGAGCCTCGACCGCCCACGACATTCACCACACCAACTCGGCGTGGTCGTACCGACGGTTCATCAAGCTTGCGCGGCAGAATCAATTCTGCCGCCGGCTCTCTGGCGCACGTCGCCACGACAATCTCAGCGTGCACCCAACGACGTGGCACAGTTCAACAGAGCAGGTGCACAGAGCCAGTCACTACTGGGCTGCTTCGTCTTTACCAGTGTTGCATCATGTGCAACTATATTTGACATGACGTTGCATCAACAAGTGAGCGTCTCACTTGAGAAACTCCAACCTGGCCTGGCCCATAGCCGCCCGAGCCACATCAGGCGACTACACCTGGCGGCCCCCAGGACAAACAACCAGGTTGTCATATCAACTCTTGAATGTTGGTGCCGCCTACGCTGTATCAGCATTGAAATCTAATAGAGGGAATTGTATCCGGGTCGGGACCGACGTCGGCACGGCTCTGATGGTGGTTGCAGAGCTACGATAGATTTAGACATAGCGGCCTTGATTCACTAGACGTGTCGGCCTCGGCATTAATGATACGCCGATCATCACCACAAATCCCGAGACACTGTGACTGTGATACCTGCATGCAAAGACAAACAAACATCCTCATTTGACGTAGGCGCATCCGAAGGTGCTCGTGATAAAGGTCAGATGGCCGAGTGTCTCAGTCCCGACCATCACTGATGAGATAATGAGATGTAACAACTGATAAATTACGAAGACCTTCATTTAGTGAGAACACTAAAGGCACCGTACTCAAAGACCGTTGTCGGGGTTATTCTCGTCTCGTACAAAGGCAACGAGTGCCCAGGTATCCGGCTCAAGATCAACCTTTGGGACAGTTGACCGAGCGATGGCAAAAGACGGTGCATTCACGTCTACGAGCAAGTGATTACCTTTGTTTGCAAGCGATGCGTCCCATCTCTCTGAGCCCGATATAGGCCAGGCGACGCAGGCTTTGGTTCGTTAATATCTCTTGAGTGAAGTTCATGGTCTCAAGCAGAATTTGTCCTGTTCATCTTGAAACCCGCTGCGGCAGGGACTCGGAAGCAAGCCATGGGGCAGCCCATCCGGAACATCCTTTTCGCCGGTGGTCATGGCCGAGCTGCAGCATCCTTACACGTGACCTTGGCGCACCACTCTTGCCCTACCTACCGCCCCACACGCCAAAAATTCACAGCGTCTGGGTGAAGTCGACCAAATCTCCGCCCTTCTTTTCGACCTCGCCCGAAACCATCGAATTCAACAACGAGCACACACAAGGCAACCGACCGCCCAGTTGCCCATCATGTCGCTCGTCTCCGGGGAGAAGACGAACTTCCAGTTCGTAAGTCATCACCACACAACCCTCTTTTGCCACGATGGCATTGCCCCCCGAGCAGAGCACCTCGACGGCGGCGCGCGCGCACCACTTTGATGGAAACATCCACCACATACACACACACGCGACGAACATGACTTGGGGGACATTGGCTAACGTGGTCTGCAATAGATCTTGCGTCTGTTGAACACCAACGTCGATGGCAAGCAAAAGGTCATGTACGCCTTGACCAAGATCAAGGGTGTCGGCCGCCGCTACTCCAACTTGGTCTGCAAGAAGGCCGATGTCGACCTGAACAAGCGGTACGCAGGAACCCCATGCTTCAAGCAGACAGGGACGAGAGACAAAGGACTAACAATCGCCTGTAGTGCTGGTGAGCTCACCTCGGAAGAGCTCGAGCGTATCGTCACCATCATCCAGAACCCCACGCAGTACAAGATTCCCACCTGGTTCCTCAACAGGCAGCGCGACATTGTCGACGGCAAGGACATGCACACCCTCGCCAACGGTGTCGACTCCAAGCTCCGCGAGGATCTCGAGCGCCTGAAGAAGATCCGCGCCCACCGTGGTCTCCGTCACTACTGGGGTCTCCGCGTGCGTGGTCAGCACACCAAGACCACCGGCCGCCGTGGCAGGACTGTCGGTGTCTCCAAGAGGAAGGGTGGTTAAACGACGGGACGCGAGGAAGCATCATGATTCTACTACGTTTGGGGAGTGGGATATTAGGCGTGACGGCTGGGTTCTCTACTTTGATGAGCATATTGAACGGATTGCTTTCGGGAACACACGGCTAGGATCGACAACAATGATCAAAAAAGCATTTCAAAAACAAAATCTGCTGTGCATATGCGAAGGGTGTTTGCTGCTTGAGGACAGGGGTATCTATCTACGTTGCATCTATCGTTAGTCTTCGTGTGTCACGGCCATCTCTAACACCTCGGCCCGTCCCTGCCCCTTTGTCTCGTTGGCGATAAAGTCGGACAGCGCCTTGTACGCGCCCGGCTCCACGAAGCCCACGACCTCCCACTCGGACCCCATGACATCCTGACTTTCCACCTGCTCCACGTAGCCCAGGATCCGGTCCTTGACGGTCCCTGGGGCGGCCGCCTTTTGCTCCCCGTCGTCCTCCTTGGACGCACCCTTCCCGCCGCCGCCGCCGCTGGACTTGACGGCCTGCTTGAGCACGTTTGTGGAGCATGTGACCCTCAGCTTCATGCGTGCCCTGGCCACGGGGATGGGCTGGTGTGCGATGAGTGCCTTCATGGCCTCCAGGGCCTGGCTCTTTGCGCTCTTGGTCGTGACGACGCCCGTCCAGGTGTGCTCCTTGGCCCGCGAGGGCTTCGCGTCGCCCTCTTCGCCAGCCGTCGTCGTCGTCGGGGTGGCCGTGCCACTGGCCGTGGCGCTCTTGTCCGCGCTGTTGGTGTGCGCCGCCGAGCTCAGCATGTCGAGCGCCTTCTCGATCATGCCCGACGTGTACACCCTCTTTGTCCTCGGATCGACGAGTTTACTGGCCACGATGCCTATCAACTCATTGTGCACCCGTTCTAGCTGGGCGGCCCGCTCCTTCTCGCCGACTTGTAGTTCGCCTTTTTTCAGAATCTCCAGGATGATATCATCGGTCGATTTCCCCTTGCCAAACGCCTTCTCGAGGTCCTCCTTGGGGGCCGTCTGGCCCTTGGACACGTTGAGGAACACGTTGGGGATCTGCAGGACGTTGTCGAGATCCGTCTCGATGCCGGAGCGGTACTCGAGGACCTTGTTCTTGTAGCAGGCGATCTCGAAGCGCTTCTTGCCCTTTTTGAGGCGCACGAGCGAGACGTTTGTGAGTTTGATCTGGTTGGATGGTTGGTTGATCTGTCGTGACATGGTGGCGGCTGTGTGTGTGAGAGGTCTTTGGGAGGGAGAGAACTAAAAATGGGAGCCGCTGGACGTTGTGTTTATAATGGATGGACCTGGTACTGAGAAATGACGATGACTGGAGTGAGGATAGCGGATATGTCATAATATTCCCAGATGCCCGCCCGCCTGAGTACTGCAAGCCTGGGCCTCCAAAATTTCATTCCAACCCCGCCAAAAGACATTCTGGGCTTTGTGACTGCTGACATTAAAGTCAGTGGACTGGTGCTTTGCGCTGCGAGCTACATACGCTGCATATCAGTCTTTTACGCCATTAAAATCGCCATTAGTAATACTCCATCTGTGAGTGAATCGTAAAACAAGCAGATAGTAGTTCAAAATGCCATGTTGCTAACGAAGGTATCCCGATCTGCTGCGCGCGTGTCCTCAAAGTATTGTGTCGGCCTCCCCCCCACCACTGGAGGCTCATGCCCCGCCTTCCAAATTCAGTCCTCAAAAGGGCCCCTTGACTCTTGAGTCTTGACTGCTTGAGTCACAACGGAGTCGAAACGGACTGACTCACTGGCACCCTTTCCAGCGAGGATCAATACAAGACAGTGGCTCGGCTCGGCTCACCTCACAATCCCCAGCGCTCGATCATTGACCATCGACCACCATGGCGGATTCTTCGCAGCCTGTGCCACCGGCACCCGCCGACGTTGAAGCCACCCAGGCCATCTCGGGCGGCCAGAAGATTGATCCCTGGAACGTATCTGGCGAGGTGGGAGAGGATGGCAAGGTCAAGGCCATTGACTACCAGAAGCTCACAAACGAGTTTGGCACGTCTCTTATCGACGACAAGCTCCTCGAGCGCTGGGAAAAGGTCACGGGTCACAAGCCGCATCGGTTCATGAGGCGGCAGATTGTGTTCAGTCACAGGGACCTGTCACTCATCCTGGATCGCTACGAGAAGGTGAGTTTTGGCATTGACTTTCACCAACTGGGCCCTGACTGACTGGGTGGCACAGAATGAACCTTTCTACCTTTACACGGGGCGCGGACCGAGCAGTGACAGCATGCACGTAGGCCACACCCAGGTGTTCGACTTTGTCAAGTAAGGAGGCCAGCCCACAAGGACCCCCCGCAAGCAAAGCATGTTCCTAATCTTGCGTCCAGGTGGTTGCAGGACGTTCTCGATGTGCCCCTGATCATCATGTTGACAGATGGTGAGTCTTGCTTTTGTCTCCAAGCGACGCGACAACTTGTCAGTCGTGCTGACCCATTGGCAGATGAAAAGTTCCTCTTCTCCGAGAAGCGCACCGTCGAGGAGGTCATTGGGTACAGCAAGACGAATGCTATGGACATTATCGCCATTGGATTCGACCCGAAGAAGACCTTTATCTTCTCCGACTTTGAGTATGTCGGTGGCGCGTTCTACCGCAACATTGTGCGCTTCTCCAAGCGCGTGACATACAACACCGCAAAGGCCATCTTTGGCTTCGACGGGAGGTCAGTAGCTGTCTCTGCTCGCTGAGCCATCCGTGCGTGCGTCCGTCAAGGCTTACTCTGTTGCAGCTCCAACATTGGCAAGATTCACTTTGCCAGCATCCAGGGCGCCACGGCCTTTGCGACGTCCTTCCCGCACATCTTTGGCGCGGACGAGAAGCGCGTGGCGGGCATCCCGTGCCTGATCCCGTGCGCCATTGACCAGGACCCCTATTTCCGTCTCACGCGCGATGCGGCGTACGGCCTGCGCTACGCCAAGCCCTCGCTCATCCACATGCGCTTCCTCGATGCCCTGCAAGGGCCTGGCTCCAAGATGTCGGCCAGTGACGCCAACTCGGCCATCTTCCTGAGCGACACGGCGAAGCAGATCAAGACCAAGATCAACAAGTACGCCTTCTCGGGTGGCCAGGAGACGCTGGAGGAGCACCGCGAGCTGGGCGGGAACCCCGATGTCGATGTGGCGTACCAGTACCTGCAGTTCATGATGGACGACGACGAGGTATGAGACTTTGTCTACGAGGAGAGAGTTTGAGGCTAATGGTAGTAGGAACTTGCCCGCTTGAACCGCGAGTACAGGAGCGGAGAATTGCTCACTGGAGAGGTATGTCTGCCTTGTTTCCCCGTCCCCACTGTCAAAGATGGCAAGCCACTCATACATACTGTGTCTAGATGAAGAACATTTGCATCGAGCACCTACAGAAATACGTCACCGGATTCCAGGAGCGCAGGGCCAAGGTCACAGAGGACGTTGTCAACGAGTTCATGGCGACGCGACCACTGGAGTGGGCCGGCAACCCCAAGGTCCCACGCGCCGACCTTGTGGTGCCCGTCAAGGCCGAGGGCGGCGAGCAAAAGGAGGGTGGTGAGGCTGGCGACGGCAAGCTGTCGAAGAATGCGCAAAAGAAGCTCCTAAAGGAGCAGAAGCTGGCGCAGCAGAAGGCGGAGAAGGAAGCGGCCAAGGCTGCCACACAGGCGTCGACATAGAGATAATACAAGAAGTAGACATTGTTGTAAGCCTACAGTCGATGTTTATCTCGTCGTGATCTCAAAGTTTCATTCTTCAAATTCAATTGGCATCAGACTTCCGGCGCGATGTCGTGGATAGCGGCTAGACCCCGGCCGAGCGACGGTTCGGCTCCGGAGCAGACAGTGCACAAACACCTGACCAGCAATTTTACTCACAAACCTGTTAGGCCACTACGGACCGGAGATCGGTGCCGCGCCGTTGATCAACGGACTGCGGGGGTGTTAGTCGAAGGATCGCTGTGCTCCCAGGCAGGAAGATATTACGTCGGTCAGCCCCGTCTGCCATGGACGGTGAGCTCTCTCTCTCTCTTTTCTTCCTTCTGTGTGTTCATACCATATGGTCATTCGGTTGTGATTGTACCCTTCGGTCAAGATGCGTCTCTCCCAGTCTGTCCTCGCCTTGGGTGCGGCCGCCGCCTCGTCGGCTCTCGCCCAGGAACAAAAGGTTCTAAACGGCGGCAAGCTACCAACTGTTGACTTTGGTGCCATTGACACGGATAGCTGGTGGTCTCCCCTCGAGAACCTCTGGGGTGAGGCTTCCAGCGAGATCAAGGCTACCTGGAACGAGGTGTCCATGCTGGTGCCTGGTGCCCTCGAGACATTCAAGAAGGCGACGCTCGCTCAGCCGGAGCCAGCAACAAGGCGCCCCGCGAGCGACTATGACTTCCACGTCAAGGGCGCCGACGTCGCAGACATCGTTGTGGAGACAGAGGGCGAGACGCACCGCAAGGTGGACGGAGAATTGAGCGACTACGGCCTGAGGGTGAAGTCGGTCGATCCGTCCAAGCTCAAGGTGGACGACGTGAAGCAGTACTCTGGTTATCTAGACCAGTACGAGGAAGACAAGCACCTCTTCTTCTGTAAGGACATCTCAACGACGCGAAACTCGAGTACATGTATGGATGAGAGCCATGGCTGACCAGACTAGGGTTCTTTGAGTCTCGCAACGACCCCAAGAACGACCCCGTGATCCTTTGGCTCAACGGTGGTCCAGGATGCTCCTCGATGGTGGGCTTGTTCTTCGAGCTTGGTCCCGCCCGGATCAACGAGAAGCTGGAGCCTGTCCGCAACCCGCACGCTTGGAACAACAATGCGTCCGTCATCTTCATCGAGCAGCCGGTCAACGTGGGGTACTCGCACAGCCCCAAGGCCGTCAAGGACTCGACGCAGTCGGCCAAGGACATTTACGCCATGCTCAGCCTGTTCTTCCACCAGTTCCCCGAGTACGCCACGCAGGACTTTCACCTTGCTGGCGAGTCGTACGGGGGCCACTACATCCCAGCCATGGCGGCGGAGATCCTGTCGCACACGCACCGCAACATCAACATCAAGAGCGCCATGGTCGGCAATGGCCTCTCGGACGTGCTCACGCAGTACGCCTATTACAAGCCGTACGCGTGCGACGGGGCGGGCGGCTGGCCGGCGGTGCTCGAGGAGCCAGAGTGCGAGGTGATGGACAAGTCGCTGGACCGGTGCCAGTCGCTGATCCAGCGCTGCTACGACACGGAGAGCGCCTGGACGTGCGTGCCGGCGCACCTGTACTGCAACAACGCGCTGATCCTGCCGTATACGCGGTCGGGCCGGAACCCGTACGACATTCGCGACCCGTGCGAGGACGAGGCGAACCTCTGCTACACGGGCATCAAGTACGTGACCGACTACCTCAACCAGCCCGAGGTCATTGAGGCCGTGGGGTCCGAGGTGGACCACTACGGTAGCTGCAACTGGGACGTGAACCGGGACTTTACGCTCACGGGGGACTGGATGAAGCCGTTCTACCGGCTGACGGCCAAGGTGCTCGAGGAGATTCCCTTTCTCATCTACGTGGGCGACGCCGACTTTATCTGCAACTGGCTGGGCATCAAGGCGTGGGTGGAGCGGCTGGAGTGGGCGCACAGGGATGCCTTCAACGAGGCGGAGCTGGGGTTCCTGACGTATGGCGGGGACGAGGATGGCGAGAGGTACGGTCGCGTCAAGACGAGCCACAACTTTACGTTTGTCAAGATCTTCAAGGCCGGGCACATGGTGCCTTATGACCAGCCGGAGGCGGCGAGCGACATGATCAACCGGTGGATGTCGGGCGAGTGGACAGCCTGATCTGGGGGTGGAGCGAATACTGGTTGAAGTCTAGTGGATGCTTGATAGATGTGCAATTTGATGGTGATCAATTGAGTGCCAGAACAAGACGAGCTTCCGAGGGTGTTGGTCAGTTCCTCATGCCTGGCCGACGCTACCCTTTCCAACAATCGGGTACAAACGCACCGTACTACGTACCCTACGGCCCAGAGTAGAAAAGATGCCTCCGTCTCTCCGAGGAATAGAGGGGCCAACGGTCCTGGGGAACGTCAAACAAGCCTAACAAGGCGAACCCACCCACATTTGTTGGGAGGCGGTCATGCAGGTTTGCGCGGCGATCAATTCCAGAGGACGCGTCGCCTTGCGGCGCAGACTGTCCCCAGCTACCGTTGTCAATGAGCCGATGAGTGCCTGTAGCAGATGATCTGGTGGCTTCAGGAATTCCAGCTTGTAAGCAGTACATTCGAACACTCGAAAATTCATTATCACTAGACACTAGTAGTGTTATTAGCCTGTGAACTTGGCAGAATGAAGCTTGAATGTCCGTCATGTCAGGGTCCACCGGCAGCCACTAGCGCCTCAACAACAAAACCGGGCAGGACTTCCATCTGCTAGTGTACTGGAGGGTTCTCAGTGGTAGTGCTATCAGACGCATGTCGCCGGCGACCCCCACTGCCCGATCGGGACTGCCCCACCGCTGGACCCCTGGCCGTGGGACGTTCCCGAGCCCCAACTTCTTTTTTTTTTTCTTTTCCACGCCGCAAGCCATCATGTTTCTGGAAAAGAGACATGTGCTCACTGCGCGCGACCAAGATGCCGAGGTAGCTGGGACGGATGGGGGAGGGTCCCTGGCGCAGATTGGCAGGGTCCGATCTCACATGAAGAGCATCGGCTGGGAGTCGACCGAGCTCGAGTCCGTCTGCGACTCTGTCGCGATCTGATAGTGATAGCAGTCTGAGAGCAATAGCATCTGAATGAATTCGCTATTCAATTGCAAGTATATGGGCGAGACACCAGCCAAACCTAGTTTCTGTAGCTGAGCAGAAGAACCCCTTCTACGTCCGGGACGTCCACCAACAACTCAAAGGCTTGTGCAACCAAGACAAGCTTGTTGGGTCTGGTCTGGCATTGCGTACCCGCCCGCAAACATCATCACAGCCTCTTTGCATGCCAATTCGCCTCCCAAGGGCCACGGCCACCGCGGCGTCCCGGCGTCTCCACTCCCGCTTATACGTATGTAGAGTCCTCAGTTCAGTTAGCCGTTCATTTATTATTATACCCACTGGCCAGTCGGTCTGGCCTGTCTGTCTATCTCTCTACCTAATCTGGAGCCAAGTCAAGCAAGGTTGCACAACAACTCGGAGCAGGTCCTTCTTCCAGCCAGCTCCTTCCTCCTCAGTCCAACCAACCCACCGCCTGCCTGCCTGGACTGTGTAATATCTGGCCGTTCACGTCCAGTCGTCTTTGACATTTCCTACTTCATTTCTCCATCCTTCTTCCAGTCGTCAGCGTTGTGCTTCATCTCTTACCTACGCCCTGGAACATATCCTCATACCGACTTTAACGACTTCCAACCCACTCAGTTATAGTCAACCTTCAGTCGACAATTTGAGCAAGCGAGCGAGCACCCATACGAGCTCTTCATCATCACCAACAACAAGCCCACAATGGCCGACACGTTGAGCTTGCTGGCCACCATGCCAGAACCAGCGCTCTTTGCCTTCCCACCAACCGGCCATGCGGCGCCCGTGCCTCCCCCAGCAGAGCCCAACTCAATCCTGCACCCGTTCAACATCCCGGACAGTTGGTTCACGGCAGCGCTCGACGCAAAGGTCCCCATCACTATCGCGGCCACCTACGCCGTCACCGTCAAGCTCCTCAACTACTACAACAAGTCGCGCGGGAACAAGGCCTGGGCCGTCTCCAAGACAAGCGCCTTCAAGGTCCTCGTCATTCTCCACAATGTCTTCCTCGCCGTCTACTCGGCCTGGACCTTTGTCGGCATGCTAGGCGGCATGCGCCGCAGCATCGTCAGCCCCATGGCCTCCACCGGCCTCGCTGGCACCGCCGACTCCTTCTGCCGCGTCTTCGGCGCCCCAGGCCTCGGCAACTCCATCTACCACGACGACACCACCGGCGCATGGGCCACCCTGGCCGCTGGCGGCGGCGCGTTCGACAACGGCATGCCCTCGCGCGCCCAGGGCGGCCGTCTCTGGAACGAGGGCCTCGCCTACTACGGCTGGATCTTCTACCTCAGCAAGTTCTACGAGGTCATCGACACCCTCATCATCCTCGCCAAGGGCAAGCCCAGCTCCACGCTCCAGACGTACCACCACGCTGGTGCCATGCTCTGCATGTGGGCTGGCATCCGCTTCATGTCCTCGCCCATCTGGGTCTTTGTCCTCGTCAACTCCTTCATCCACTCGCTCATGTACACCTACTACACCGTCACCGCCTTCCACATCAAGGTCCCCGTCGCCATCAAGCGCTCTCTCACCACCATGCAGATCACCCAGTTCCTCCTCGGCGGCTCCTACACCATGCTCCACTCCTTCGTCTCCTACGTCGTCCCCATGACCGTTGTCAACGAGGTCTCCGTCCCCGTCGACGCCCCCTCCGCACCGGCCACCGACGCGGGCGCCCTCGACGCGATTAGGAACCTCGTCTTTGGCGACGCCGCTGGCCACGCCAAGACCGCCCCCGGCGGCTCCATCGTCGAGTCAACCCTCAACGCCCAGACCGTCCACGTCACCCAGCCCTGCATCATGACCACCGGCGAGACCTTTGCCATCTGGCTCAACGTCCTCTACCTCGCGCCCCTGACCTACCTCTTTATGAGCTTCTTCATTGCCAGCTACCTCAAGCGCAGCAACGCCGCCCAGAAGACTAACAAGATCAACGGCAAGGGCTCTAGCCTGGCCTCGCGCAGACTCAGCAACGAGGTCACGCTCGCCGAGAAGGCCGGCTGGGACGCCGCCAAGGGCGTGCAGAAGGAGGTCTACGGCGCCAACGGGAGCGCCATCTCCGACGACGACTCTCCCAAGAAGGGCAAGGCTGCCAAGGGCTCCAAGAGGAGGGCATAGAGTGTAGACAGTTGGAGCCGGCACGAGGAAGCGCGCAAAGTCGTCGTTCATTCATAAAGGAGGTTGCGTTTCTGCATTTGCTGTCTTTTTCGGGTACAATACATTACATGGCATCCGGCGTCGGCATCGGG
Source organism: Emericellopsis atlantica (assembly GCF_019669845.1). Classification (NCBI taxonomy): domain Eukaryota; kingdom Fungi; phylum Ascomycota; class Sordariomycetes; order Hypocreales; family Bionectriaceae; genus Emericellopsis; species Emericellopsis atlantica. Next base: position 25,723 of record NW_025764713.1, read on the forward strand.
CGTTTTTTTGGGTGGTGATGGTTTGGTTTGGAATGAACAAAAGGAAAATGGTCGAGTCTCTTTATTGGTCGTGTCCTCGGATCGGAGTCTGCAAACATTACCTACCTCAGGTACTAGACTAGATGAGCATAGTTAATAGCTAGGAAGCGATATCAATCCCGAGTCAGTCTTTACATTGCTAGTGGAAGTTTGATAAGATGATCTGCGTGGGACAGATATATGACGTTCACACGTGGGGTACGGGAACTTGAGAGAGAAAGTGTGAGACAATACAACGCTTTGATACTCATCTAATTGATCTATCGATAGTTTAAAGTTCAGACCATCTATATGCGCTCTACTATTCTAAAATTCCAAACAACGCCCGCCAGGCCTGCTCATGGCTCAAAAGACTCCGCTGTATTTGTGCTTGTAGTAAAGCAAAAGCAAAAGCAATTGGCTGTCGTCGACAGCGCTTATCGTAATCCCAAACGCCAGGCCCAATTTAAATGTGCGGCCGTTTCAAAGTATGTAGTACGTGTGTATATGTCGATCTTGAAGTGAAGGTTTGAACTGTGGAACGCAGGTAATTCCACGAGTGTGATATGTGGCGAAAAATGACCGCCGATGCTGCCGCAGACTCGTTACACTCTCTATGGCACGGCCATGCGGAACTGCAGAGAATATCGTTTAGAAGGTGCTCCAGGACCAGTCGCGGGGGACACTGGCGGCCGCGTTGGGGCTCTTTGCCAGCTGCAGGCCGGCCTGTAGATTCTTATTCGGGCCCCCGGGCGCGGAGATGGGCGTGACAGGCATGTCGTTTGACGACACGGAGCTCGAGCTGTGGCTGTTGTTCCGGCTGTGCCAGACGCGATACTCCTCGAAGCAGTGGTTGCAGGTGCGCGATGGGGCGCCGCGGGGGTTGTAGTTGGCGTCCTGGTCGAGCGGGATCTCGTAGCTGGAATGCTCGTCGCAGAAGATGTTGCCGCATCGTCGGCAGTGGTGGCGACGGACAAAGTAGCTGAAGCCGCGCCGGCAAGTGGCATCGTCGCAGATGGAGGATTCCGGGTCAGGCTTTGGGTGGTAGTTAGCACTCTGAACGATGAGGGATCATCGAGGGACCAGGGGGGCAGTCTCTTACCTTCCAGTGCTGCCGCGTCGGAGCGTCTGTCACCTCGGGGAACAGCTTGTGATCGAGGGTGCCGACGAGCTCCTTTTCCTTGGCCAACTCGTCCGTGGAGCGTCGACTCAGCCTCTGGATGACACCAAAGCCAGGCACGTTGCGAAACGTCCCGCTGTTCGAGTTGCGACGACTGCGGCTGTGCTCTGACACGGGCGAGTAGGTGCCCGTGCTGGTCCGTGAGACTTGTGTGAAGTCGCTATTGGGCCGCAAGACGGCCGGCATGTACATTGGGCGACCAGTCTGGCGATCATTGTTGCTCTTGGGCGACGAGGGCATCGACGACCTCTGCTGCTCTTGGCCTGAAGTGCTCAGCGGTGAGATCTGCTGGGAGCCTGGTGGTGTGTGATAGGATGTGGAGCGGACACGCTGAGGCCGTTGAAGATGCTGCCGAGAGTCCTGGGGTTGGGGCTGGTGCTGAGGGGTATAGGGGAGCTTCTGCTCGGTCGGTAGCATGTTGGGCATAATTAATTCGGAAGCCATGTTGAAGGCGAGTGTGTAGGTGCTGTGTGGTCGGTTTGGGTATCTGGTCGCGTGTCGTTTCGAGAGGGGGGCAAAAGTGATTATTAGGCGTGGAGGGGTTGGCAGTAATAAGTCGTGAGTGGTTTATACGAGTGTGCTTATCGCGTGGGACGAGTCTGGCGAGATGCTGTGACGTGTGTCGTGTACCACGTACGTCGTTTTCTGGTGAAACAGCCGCCGTGAAGGAAGAAGCAATGTTTAGATTCTATCGAAGTTTCGAAAAGCCATGGAATATTGGCATGGAGGGGGGTTGATGAATCGGGACATCGGGGTCTTTTGTTGGAGTCCCTCCTCCAGCCTCTCGCGCCTTCTCCATGGAGCAAGGACTGGACTCGAACCGGAGGGACGACTGGACAGGGGGGGGGCACCTGCCAAGATGTCTTAGGACCCTCCGAGGCCCTCAGGACCCTCAGGGACCCCTGCGCCGCAGCCTCTGACTGGCGTGTCGCCCTGTCGTGCTCGCCGTTAGCGGCTCCCGGGTGCCTGTAGCCTTTGGCAGGTCCTTACCCAAATAGTGCAATACGACGTAGCCGTTCTCCAGCGCTGACATTCTAGGCTCGGCAATTGGCCGTCGCGTCGACACTCCTGCAGCTGGCCTTTCACCCACTCACATCTCAATTTGATGAGAACGGTGATCTTCATCCTCGTTGTGGACAGGACAGATTTTCCCTTCAAGTTGATGGTGTCTGGCGTCATGTCCTCATGGGTTCGCATCGTCGATGCAGAAGGACTCGAGAAGCCTGGGCAAGGATTTTCTCTCTCCAACGACGAGAGATATGTAACGTGTTGGAGATCAGACTGGAGGCGCGCAGACTTAACCAGCTTTGCATTCAATCTAGGCACCGCAAGCATCTAAGTCACCCGACGTCGTAGATTATCAGTGGGCGTCGTATATACATACTAACCAACAGCCGCCTCATCATTCCATCTCCCATCGTCCGCTCTTCCCCCCTTCCTTGAGGACGACCCTCAGTCCCTCCACGCGCATCCCCTTGTCCACCGCCTTGCACATATCGTACACAGTCAAGGCCGCCGTGCTCGCGGCCGTCAGCGCCTCCATCTCGACGCCTGTCTTGCCATCGCAGGACACCGTCGCCCGGATCTCCACCCTGTCCTTTTTCTCAGTCCCCTCCTCGCCAGGCCGTAGATCCAGATCGACGGAGACGTGCGAGATGGGGATGGGATGACAGAGCGGGATGAGATCCGGCGTGCGCTTGGCGGCCATGATGCCGGCGATGCGTGCCACGGAGAGCACGTCGCCCTTTGTGAGGCTGTTGGCGCCGATGAGGGGCAGCACGGTGGGCTTGGAGAAGTGCACGGCACACGCTGCCACGGCCGTCCGGCTGGTCGGCTGCTTTGACGAGATGGAGACCATGTGTGCGGCGCCGGACGGGTTGACGTGCGTCAGCCGGGACTTCTCATCGTCGTCTTTGCGGACGCGAGGGGACGCTGTGAAGAATCGATGCTGCTGCTGCTGCTGCTGAGGATGGCGAGCCGAGCAGGTCCTGCCCAAGGGCAAAAAGGGGCTACGAGGGACTCTGGGAGGCATCGCTATGACAAATGATGGTGTTGATGCTGCAGGGACATGATTCAGCGGTATTCATGATGGCGTTGATGATCAACAAATTCGCGCCAAGTTATGTCACTTACCCCAGGCCCCACATCATGTCTCTCGGACTGGCCGTCCAACACTCCGAGAGACCAAGTGTACGTGAATGTACGCATTTACATACTTATTTATTGACGTATTGTACTAGGGGATATAATGATGGTGAAATATATGCGTATGTATGAAAACGCTCACCCACCGATCAATATCATGGGCCTATTTTTCATATGCTCCAGCTCGCCCATGCCAGCATGCTTGGCTTTCTTCCGCTTGACAGCCATGCCAATGACGTGCAGCAGCTCAGCCTCCGCCGGTGCGATCCCCAAGGCTTGCTCCTGCGGTACCAAATTCTGCCGCCTGTCCATCTCAATCTGCTTCATGGCTTCGTACGCTTGCTCGTCAATGGGACTGCCGCCGTTGGCTTGCCGTAGAATGTCGCGCAGCGATACCTCTGCGTTCCCAAACAGGCAGACCTTGAGGTTCCCGTCGCTGGTGATGCGGAGGCGGTTGCAGGTGCCGCAGAAGTTGTGCGTCATGCTCGTGATGAAGCCCAGGCGACCGACGTGGCCCGGGACCTGCCAGGTCTTGCTCGTGTCGTTCTTGTGGTCGCGTACCTTGTCCAGGCCCGGGTGGTGCTCTCGGATCAGATCCAGCATCTCGCCGTAGCTGTACATCTTCTTCTTGCTCCACTTGTTCCCGTCAAAGGGCATGTACTCGATGAAGCGAACCTCGACATCCTTTTCGCGCGTCATCTCGACAAAGGGCAGGATCTCCCGGTCGTTCACGCCCCGCATGACGACGCAGTTGATCTTGAGCTTGATCCCGGCCCCCAGTCGATTCATCTCCAGGATGCGGTCAATGCTCTTCTGCACCGCCGCGAACCCTTTGCGGCGGGTCATGATTTGGAACTGAAAGGGGTCGAGGGTATCCAGGCTGAGGTTGACGCCCGTCAAGCCCGCCTCGACCATGCTGTCCAGCTTCCGATGGAGTGATATTCCGTTCGTGGTCAGGCAGATTTCATTCAGGCCGTGGGGTCTCAAGGTGCCGAGCTGTTGCATCAGGGGCACAATGTCCCGCCGCACGGTAGGCTCGCCCCCCGTCAACCGAATCTTGGTGACGCCTTGGTGCACAAAGACGGACGAGAGCATGACGATCTCAGGTGTCGTCAACAAGTGCTCGTTGGGCGAGAGGGGCACGCCCTCTTCGGGCATGCAGTAGACGCATCGTAGATTACAGCGCTCCGTGACGGAGATCCTGAGGTAGTCGTGCTGACGGTGGAACGTGTCCGTCAGGAAGTCGGAAAAGGGCTTGGCCTCCTTGAGCCGACTGGAGCGAGTTGGAGTTGGTTCTGGCGCGGGCGCGATGTTCCCATCGATGTTGCTGGTGACTGGCGCAGCCGAGGAGCTGACAGCTCGGCTGGAAGTCAGTCGCGGGGCTGCATCCCAGTGGCGACTTGGTAGCAGCGAGCTCGAGATGCCATGTCGAAGAGCCAGGAAGGGACTCGTCCTCTGTGATGCCCTCATGCTGTCGAAGGACAGTAATATGTAATGCGTTGGGAGTTTCAGGCGCTTGGCTGGCTTACGCCAGGAGGGAGGACCCTGATCAACGGTATGTTCCGCTGTCGTGTGCACGTACGGCCGGGCCGGACCTAAGCGAAAGGGTTTGAAATGCGCATTGTGCTCCGGAATACATGCAACAAAAGAAAGGGCCAACCAGTATTGCCGAGCTGATAGTAATGGGAATGATACGTGGGCAGGAGATGGATGGAAATTGAGTCAGAGTGATGTGTAAGTTGAGTTATGAATCCGCGGACATGTATGAAGCGGCATCGGTACTACTTCGCTCGTCGCCTTCTCGTCTGTCCACCTACCCTGCACCATTCATCGGTAGCCTCCGACGCAGTCTGCCGCCTATCGTAGAATCTCGGGGATCTTTTGTATTCCTGTAGATATTGAGCATGACAACCCGTCCCAGCAGAAGCCTTGATTAGAGTTGCCGTGCACTGTAGAGTAGAGATAGTAATGTGTAAAATACACAGGCGAGGCAAAAACGCTAATAGTCATGTGGTTAAATGATAGACTTTTTGTAAACAAAGCATAAATCGAGATAAGAATCACCTGCCCAAAAAAGGCATTTGCGTTGCTGGCCACTCTCATCAATCCGACATAGAAGCACATCCTTAGAAGTAAGTATCTCTTCCAACAGGATCGAGCCCAGACTCGTCGAGTGCTTTGCACCCCGGATACAGCCCAAATAAACAGGCACCCCGCTACGCGTCCCTCGACATTGGAGTCGCGACCAGCGCATCGACCAGCAAGAATACGCGACTCAAAAACGTCGTGCTCGGCGCCAAAAGCAACTGAAGAATTATCTGGGCGTGGTGGCACTTTTACAAGCGCATGATGGATGTTGTATCAACTTGTCGACCAGCCTAAACGTCTTCAAATACCCAAGACCTAGGTCGGTCCTCTCCTGCGATGCACTTCTCGCCGGCTTTCCCATGTGAGCACGACACCTCTGCCTCCTCTCGCAGTCTCGAGTCTGATCCTCCACAGCCTCGCATCATTGCATCGTCAGTCCCAATGGTCGTCTTGTCGCCACACTGAGCTCCGACGGCATCCACGTCCGCGATGCACGCACCTTGCAGACCTTGAATGTCGTCTCTCTGCCAGCCGGTGCATCAAGACCCATCACGACCTTACTATGGGCTCCCTCATCCACCAGAATCTTGGTCGGCTCTGCGGACCAAATTCATGCACTATCTGCTTTGCATCCGTCGGACCATGCTGCCATACTGAATCCCCTGTCCGGCATAGGCAAACCCTCGCACACCCAATTCGGGAGCACGGACAGAGATTCAGATATCTTGGTCTACTCCCAACAGGGACTAAAGCTTCTGGTTTATGACCTGCGCACCTCGAAAGGCTTGGAAATCCCGGGCCCAAAATTCTACCAACCGTCTTCCGCAGCAAGAGGCGTCTCACTACGTGCCTCTGGACACCTGGCCCTCTTGACGAGGGTCAGTGGCAGAGACCTCATCAGCATCCACAGCCCGGAGACACGGCAGATGCAGAGATCATGGGCTCCCGAGACTATCGACGCACATGGCCTCTGCTGGTCCCCAGACGGCCAGTGGCTTCTGGTGTGGGAATCACCGGCGCATGGCTGGCGCGTGCTCCTCTGCACGGCCGATGGCCAGCTCGTTCGGACATTGACCGGGTTCCACGACCCCAACGACGAGGACGCCAAACTTCGCCCTGGCGTGCGGTCGTTGCGATTCCGCCCCGACGGGAAGGTCTGCGCAGTACTGGATCACTCCAAGGAGGTTGCGCTCGTGGACACGACCTTCTGGCGGACGAGTATCACTTTGGTGCACCCATCCGCCCTCGCTCCCAGCGAGACAGTCCAGGTGAGTTGACCTACATCTGTACCAACGTGCAATGTCTGATAATCGCAGGTATGGCAGGAACAGCTACACGCTGCGTCCGCGCAGCCCTCCAGCCGGACGTTCACCCGCGCCACGCACGAGCTCACCTTACCACCGCCACCTGCTGACAGCAAGACATCCCCGGAGCTAAGAACAGGATGTGGCCTTGCGTGCTTCGACGCGTCGTCCACCCTGATCGCAACCAGAATGGAATCATCGCCAAGCACCGTCTGGATATGGGACCTAGCAGCCTCCGAGCTGCGCGCGGTCCTCGTCTTCCATTCCCCTGTCTCGTTCTCATGGCACCCCACGGTGCAAGAGCTACTCCTCATCACATGCAGAGTCGACGAGAGACGGACTCTGCCGTTCGTATGGGATCCGCTCATGGATGGCCCCAGGAGTGTGCTCTCTGAGCAGGCGCTGTCCTCGCAGGGCAAGATGGAGGCGCATTGGGTAGACTGGGAGAACGAACAGCCTGTCCTGTTGCTGAACGATTCGCAGCGTTACTGTTTCGTCTCCGTCGGCGAGGGCGAGGCCCCAGGAGCCTGGGGAAGTGCAGAGCCAACAATGCTCGGCGGATCGGTCGGCAGTGCAGGAAGCGTACAGGGCATCGAGGGGGACGACTCGACCATGATCGATGACACCTTTTCATTCAAGCGCGGGTGAAGCCTTCAGATTGGCTCCAGAATTGTCAGTCGGCTTCATTCACAGCAAAATATCTGAATACGTGGTGTCGTGCACTTTGGGGTGTATGTCTACCGCCATGCGGGCTGTTTTAACATCTTGCGATTCTCTATATATAGCATGTAGGCGCCAGCAATGGCCAGAACGCCCAGGTGTATGTGCCGCTGATAGTACCGAACACTGCGCTTCTGCAAACAACTCCTTTATCAGTTCCCAAAGTCCATCTTCAAGGCGATCGTTGGCTGTCCCGAGTCGCCATCGCTAGCCTCCCTCACGGTGGTACGCGATGCCAGCTGCCCCGATCGGATGACCTCTTCCAAGAACGACCGCTGCCCTGCACTCATGCCCCCAACGACGGCCCTGAACACCTCCTGATCAATGGCAGCCAGCTCGAGCAGGCGCGAGCTAGTCTCGCTGTACAGCCCTTCGCCAGCAATCGTGGTGCGGGTCAGGAGTGTGGGTATCAGGAGTGCCATCGCTGCTGACACACGGCTCTTGTCGACGGTGGTGACAAACTGGCACAAAGACATGGATACGAGCGATCGGGCGCGCTCGGGGTCTTCCGACTCTGCGTCTGTAACGAACGTGATCAGTCGAGGGAAAAGGTACCGAGCGATGCTCTCGTCGGCCGCCGTGCGGGTCGGCTGCACGAGCAGAGACCTGATGCAGTTTGCCGCAATTTTAGCTGTCTACATGTATGTGTCAGTAAGAATTATGCCCGTGATCTCAGTGAGGTACGTACCATGCGATCGGTGAGGCAATCGAGGACCTCATCCAGATAGCGGGCGACAAGAGGATCAGTGGCAGGCATGTGGTTCTCGCCGCTCGTGAATAGAATCGTCGAGGCTAGTAGGCAGTTGCGCACGCAGACAAGCGAATTGGGCGCTTCTCGTTTCTGCGCATTCAGGTATATCGACAGGAACCGGCGCAGGCAGCCCTGCAACTGCACGTCCGTCTGCGAAGGCCCTTCGTCTGAAGGCTTCCTGGAAGCCGACATGCTGCGAACGAATCGCTTGAGTGTGGGCAACGACTGTGGGACAATCATCTCCTGGCAGCCCGACGTCGCCAGTGTCGTCGCGAAGATGTGTATGATACAGGCGTGCAGGTCCGTTTTGATGATAGATGGGAAGACCTCGGCGGCATTGACAAGTGCATCTAGTGATGAGCGCACAAGTAGAATAGCCTCCTCGTTCATCTGGTGCCGTACTGGCTGATTGCCCTCGGATAGGTTGGGAAGCAGCCCAGTCAGTGTTAGCACAATGATCCTCGTAAGCTCAAAAAGCTGATCGATGTCTTCCGAGAGGTCGCCTTCTTCGCTACCGTGGCGTCGCGCCGAGGGGTGCGCGACGCATAGCGCACTCGATATCTCAACAATGGCACCTTGCACATCTAGGCCCTCGGTCAGGACCAGCCGATCAAGCAGGTCCATGGTCTCGGCGAATACATCCGGCCTGTAAATCGCGTGGCCCGAAACACTAGGGTGTAAGATCTTCTTGAGGGCTTGCAGAATGGCCAATGTTTGCTCTTGCGTGGCGAGCGAATAGCCGTGACTAGGGCGTACAGCAAGAGCCTCGAATGCCAGGCCAAACAGTACAAAGAAGAAGGCAACTGGCTCATCACGATAGTTGATACCTGGCCTCTTCCCCTGGCCATTGCCTGCAGATTCAACAGTCCCCTTGCCGTCGAGAGCATCAAAGACAAAATTACTGTCTTGCTCGATCAGACTAGCGATCGCATCTACGAGCTTCAGCCAAGCGTCTTGGTAGAATCGGAGTAGAGTCTCGCGGTTTAGGGCCGCGTAGATGGTATCTAAGCTGCCGGAAAGGGAAGGGGGTCCCAGAGTCATGGAGATGTCTGGCTCGAAGCGCAGCTGAGCGAACTCGCGTAGGGACTCCAACCATAGTGGTGTCAAAGTACCGACGTGAGGCTTCAAAACATCCAACAGATATTTCTGCTCGGTGCTTGACACCTGTAGTTCAGCCCAGGCGGAGAACACAGATAGCTTGACCATGACCTGCGCGTTCGAACTCAGGCCCTTGAGGTCACCGATACAAGCATTCTCTCCGTCCTTGGCAAAGCTTTCCAGGGCGTTCACAAGCGTTTTCAAAATACGTCCCATGCGGTCAATGTCGGTGACGATGCCAGTGGAGATGAAACTGGCGCAAATGTTGACGGCCTCTGAGGCCAGCTCCGGCGACGAGTCGGCCGCAAAAGCCGGCGTCAAGGCAGAGCTAATCTGCGCCTGGTATTGCTCGAGAAGCATGGCCTCCTCAAAGTCTGGATCGGGGGTCTTTCCAAACATCTTTAGAACAGCGCCGATGATCTTCAAGCCCCAGACGCGCAGCTCTGATACGCTGGAAGTGGACGCGGAGAAAGCCATGCGGACGACATCTGCCACCCTGGCTTGCAGTGCGGCCTGAGCTTGGCTTTCTCCATTGGCCATGGCATCCTTTGCAACAAGTACGAACATGGCGTGAATACAGCTGACTGCGAATGTCGTGACCTGCCATCGGAGCGGTTCGACTTCAGATGTCGCCGGGTTGTCCTTGTCTTGTTTGACATCTCCGGATGCCGCAGCAAAACCTGCGACTTCCTCATCGTTCAAATCAGGCATGCCACCTTTCCCCGAGCCTACTCCCTCTTCACGGCCCTGTGACTTTGCCCTTGTCAATTTGAGGACCGATTGAAAACGCTGTAACCAATCATCTGTCTCGGCGAGACAGGTTTGAAGCATCCAGTTGCGGATGAGATTTCTGATACCGTCATGCGAAGGTTCGGTATCGAGCACTCTCCATATTTGCTCCTCAAAGCCATCATTTGCTTCCCGAAGCACGTCGCGTGGCTCCCTTTTCATGATGTTGTACAGTCCATCCACCGCAATGTCACGCAGAGTGACATTTTCGTAGTGGAGGTACTTCTGTAGCAGTCGGACGTACTCTCCAAACTGCATGTATCCAGGCGCGTACAACGATAGGTGCTCTAGACAACCCAGCGCAGCTTTTTGCACGAGCAGATCTGATTCACGTTGGAATTGGCCCACCAGTGTGAAGATAAGCTCGCGTGACCTCAGAGAGTCCTGCAAGTCAGGACCCAAGACGTTGATAAGCGAATCGACGCCCTTCGCAATCGCCGCTGTCGTGGGAAGCTCCATTTCCATGTTCATGGTGACCACAGAGGAAACCTCGCAATGGTGAGTCTCCGATACGTAGAGCTGCGCAAGCATGCCCAGGGTACTCGGGACGTAGCCTGCGAAGCTGAGACCAGCAGCATCAGACGCTAACGACAGCGCCTCCAAGGCCCAGTAGTGGACAGTTGAGTGAGGATCGTTGCAGAGAGACATGAGGATGCCGAGAATTGTCTTCAAGTGGTAACCCGCAGCCATGCCTCCGACCTTCGTCTGGATGGAACCGAGAGCCATGGCGCAACCGGCTCGTGCGCTTGGCTCTCTGTTGCTTACAATGGTGTCGACCAGGAACTTGACCTCCTGGTTGGTGAATGCATTGCCGTAGACATTGCAAAGGCGTGCAACGGCAGCATATCCCAAGCTACGCACGTACTGATCAGGATCGAGCACAAAGTCGCGCACAATATCCTGCAACAACCGCTCAACTGCCATGTTCTCGACACTGCCTGATGCTGACGTTGTCTCTTTCATTGCGACGCGCATCGTCGACAGAATGGCCGTGGCCGTGTTGACATTGATAGCGGCTTTGCGACCAGGATCGCGCTGGAGGGGTCCTGCCGATGCAAACGTGCGTATCTGCTCCAATATGCTTTCCTGGACTTTTGCTGGCGTCAAGGGGAATGCAAAGGCAAACAATTGGATGGCTGCATCGATTACTTCGGTGGCCGGCGGATGCGGCGTGAGACCAGCGCCGCAGTCGCCAATGTAGAGGACGGACGCATCGTGTTCCAAGCTTCCGCAGACGGGTGATCGCAATATGGCATCAATGGCACTCTCCGGGGTTTCGTTATCTGTAACTTCTTCAACTGAGCTTTGCTGCTGCCCAGGTAGTTTGCGTACGTTGAAGCCAGATACCAAGCCCGTGATGCCGAACCCAGTGTTGTCGCCTACATCCCAAATCGACTCGAAATTGCCTGCCGCGTTGGCAATCGATGCGCTCAACGAGCTAGGGGCGTAATTTTCTGGATCAGCAAAGAGAGCAATCGCAAGTGTCAATAGATTCGACTGGAGAAGAGCCTCGCTGCTGCCGGCGGGGCTCAAGTTGATCAGCTTGATGTAGCATTGCAGGACGCGCCGTTGTACCATCAGATCGAGATCCTGCAGCTGCAGTGCTGGCGTCAGTCTTTGTGAGATATCCTCAGTCGTTTTCTTGGACGGCAGTGTTCGCAGAAAAGCCGTTGTACTTTGCAGCATTGTGGCTATGCGTTTCGAGACGTCGACAGTCAACAAGCGGCTATTAAACTGCAAGAATGCCAGTATCGATCCCAACGCACACTCTCTCACATGCGTCAGGAAGGATGATTCGAGCAAACTTCGGGCTGAGGTGTTATCCTTAGCCAGAGGCTTAGGCAGAGCATTCTTCCACAGCAACAACAGCTGCGAAAGATGGATCTTGACAAAGTTGGGGCCCAAAGCCATCAACCCACCTATCAGAATCCATGCGACTTGGATCTGAGTACTCGATACACGTAGTTCTGACTGACTACTCGACTTGAGGAGATTTGTAGCCATAGTCAACACACGACTGTTCACATCCAAGGACCCGTGCAAAGGTCTTGATGGACTGGCGCTGAGGGTAGCCGCAAGGCCATGTGCAAATCCTACGCAACGTCTTTGCGAGTTGCGACCCCCTCCAAGGAGCGAGAGTTCCCGTGTCAAGCTGTTCATGCATACAGACAGGCAAGGCAGGAGCTGCTGCGGACATGCCACCACGAACACCTTCATGCAGTGTGAAGCATACACTTGGACTGAATAGCTGGGGTGTTGAAGGACCTGAAGCAAGCCGTCTCGGCAAGTCTCCGCGAAGCTATTTGACGCGGGCCCGAGTGAAGTCATCAAAGATGACACGGCACTGAGAACCGTGATAAGGGTATGCTTCGAAGGCTCCGGCTTTTCCGCCAAAGACTGCGGGTAGTTCTTGAGAACATCGTTGATGAGTTGCTTCGCTGCCGAAATCTGGCCCGATTCCCCCAAGATCCGCCGACCAATGACATCCTGAATGATTGTGTCAATCATCTTGCGCGAGATGAGCAGGCGGTATCTGTGATTATAGATAGACGGTTGGCCGAGTACATCCGTTGTGAGACTTTCGACAATCCTGAGGTAATTGGCTTCGATCAACTTCTCGCCCAGTCTGCGAAATAGCTGACAATAACAGACGCCTAACGCTGCGCGTGTCCTATTCGAGGCCGAGGATTTGACAAAGTGACCCGCGAGCTGTTTCAACATATCGGCGAGAGACAAGGCGAGATCCGAGCTCCGCTTACCGCCAGGCGCAGGACTACTCGCACGAGCTGGTAGCTCCTCATCATCTGCTGCGATGCCAGGGTGCGTTGATGCACGCATCAATTTCGGCTTCGTTTTTTTGCCCTTGCCGTCCGTTGTGGCAAGCTCCGAGTAGCCCTGGACCATGGCTTCTGCGAAGCAATCCGCAGCTGCATGCCTGACTTGCCCGACGGGAGAGTCGAACGCCTTGAGCAGTGCGCTCTCGAGCTTATCAAAGTCGGTTGAGTTGCGGAAGTACCCAGTGTGTCGCGCCAGAGCTTTGAGGCAACGGCATGCTGAGGCGACCACCAGCGCTCCCTTGTCGCTGGATGCATGATTTCGCCCCTGCTTCCAGATATCACGCGCAATGTATTCGTCGAGAGCTGTCTGTACCATCCCCGTGATCCTCTCGAGCGCCGTGAATATGGCAGCGCGGATTCCAGCATGGCTAGAGGCGGCTTTCAGGAACTTCAAGAGGGCGGAGCACGAGAGCTGGTGCAGGCCAACTGCACTATCGCCTGCGGCGGCGAAAACCTCTCCCAGACAAGTGACTGCGGCATGCTTTGTTCGTAGTTCGGCTTCTGATTTCGATTTGCCTCCCGAGATGATACCCACGAGATCATTGACGGTCTCAAACAGCAGCTTCCTGTCGCCCTTGCCGAATATATGCGCCAGACATCTTCCTAGATTGGATCGAATGACTCTCGAGGGCGACGGTGTGGAGACATTTAGAATCTGAAAGATTTCCTTCTTCAAATAAAATTGTTGAGCTGTGCAATCATCGGCGTCGAGCTCCAGCACATGCTTCGCAAGTCCCGAGACGAAGGTAAGGAGATATAGGTCCTGCTGCTCGGAAGGCAGTGCTTTGAGTTTGCTCAAGTCGAGCTCAGGCGTCGCTGTCGTGGTCTCGTCGGCGGCGGTCCCTGACGCAGCTGCAGTCGCTGTGGTGGTTGCTATCGAAGCTGTCGACTGGTTAGGACGAGCTGGGGACTGCGGTTGGGATTGGGGCGGGCTGCTAGCTGGATCGTTGTCATCGGTGGATGCCATCGCAGGTATATGTAGACCCCTACAACCAGTCGCAGCCGTGATGATACTGGACGTCGGGGTGATATGGGTAAAGGGGTTGGTGAGGTGGACTTGGGTTGGTCCCTTGACAGCATGAGCATCAAGTGGGATAGATGGAGCTACCAAATGAGGAATGGAAGTCACCACCCACCCCTGGGCATCATGCAGCGACCACGGCGCCGGGGTCGGCCAATCATCGCATGACGACCATCGAACAATTATCTTCACATCATTCCTCAACTCGGCATTGAAATCAGTCCTCTATCCAATTCCTCTGTCTAGCTCATATCTGGGTCAACAATAGCACCCCTGCGCGAAGGTCCTCGACAAGAATGCGAAGCCAGCTGAAACCTCTTCTATCTCGACTCAAGCCCGCAACGGTTGCGCCGAAATGCCAGCCATGTCTACGACAGTTTGCGACCACGGCCATTGCACGAGCGGGTCACAATAAATGGTCGAAAACAAAGCATATAAAGGCTGTTACGGACAAGAAGAAGATGGATGAACGCAATACCTTCACCAAAGCCATCGAGGTTTACTCCAGATGTTCGCCAGCCTGTCACCAACCTGTACAAGGCCACAAGTAACACGCGCAAATAGTATACGGTGATAATCTTGCTTTCAACCCCCAGTTGGCGAGTGCTGTCTCCGCGGCGAACAAAGGTAGAACCCGATGCTGGGTTGACAATTGGCGCAGCTGACCCAGATGTCGTAGCTAGCATACCCAAAACTCTTATCGAGGGAGCTATTGCTCGCGGTCAGGGGCGCTCTGCTACTGGAGCGAAACTCGAGCCCATGACGATCGAAGCCCTGTTACCTCCAAACGTCGCTATATTAGTCGAGGCCGAGACGGACAACAAAGCGCGAAGCATCCCGAATCTCAAATTAGTCGTCAAGGAAGGGGGAGCTTTGCACAGTGCAAGCGCCTTCTACTTTACAAGACGAGGACGGGCTATATTCAAGAGCAAATCACAGAAGCCCGACCTATCAGAGCTAATGGAAGAGGCTATCGAGCACGAGGGTCTTGAGGATATCGAGGAAATGTCTAACGGGAACATCCTCGCCTGGGTAGAACCAGCCATGCTCATGTCCGTAACCCAAGCATTCTCCAAGAAGCTTGATCTCGACATTGTCGAATCCGAGTTGATGTTCGCTCCCAACGAGGAGACAATGGTCACCGTGGACTCGTCCGAAACGGCCGAGATTCTTGACAACTTGTTCACCAAGTTCAAGGAATATCCCGAGGTCAAGGGTATCTACGCCAATGTCCGCCAAGGCGATCTCGCTGAAGAAGACTGGGAACGAGTAGAAAGACATTTGGACATATAGTAGAGAGTCCTTTAACATTTTTTGTACAACATGACAGACAATGGTCGACCTTTGCCCAACCCCAGCCAGAACGCCACCCATGCGCGGTATCATCTCCAGCGTGGTTTCTCAATCCTCCCACACGTAATGTACATAGTTCTCTCTGGATCGCGTATTCTTATCGTGTTCGTTCGCGGTCTCAAGAGCCCGATCCGTTATTCGGTGGTTGCGATCCCCTACCTAAGCTTCTCCTCTTCCAGCTTCTTGGCCTGCCTCAACTTTTGTCGCGCAACGATACGGTCGTACTCGGCGCGAATCTCTTCGCGATCGTGGGGGATACGGTTGCACTCCTCAGGCTTAGGCCAGAAGTTGGGAACGGAGAAGCGGTCATCGAGGTTGGTGCCGAAATAGTACATGATCCCTATCGGGAACATGACATACATGCCGAACTAGGAGACTATTAGCTGGCGCACGATGCGACAATGCGGAGGACGTGCCTTGAAAACTTCTAGATTGAGACCGCCCATCTTGTTGGTTTCTGTGGTTGATGCGATAAATGACGTTCCGGTGTTGGTGGTGGTGTCATGGATGTTTGAGAAGTAAGTGTTGGCGTAGCTGGCCTCTGAGTGGTCAAAGCTTTGCGATACTATTCCACCTTATGACACTCAGCTTTCCGAGCACAAGTACAAGTGCACGTACCTTCGAACATTATCATTGCCATCTCCAGAAAGGATGAAATACATTGCTGGCAGTTCCATTTGAAGGATATTTTACTTCACGTAGGCTTCCGGCACATAATGCAGACCATCCCATGCCATGTCTATAACTTCTCTTCAACGTTAACCGCCCCCATATGAACCAAACCAACCCAGTTTCCCAGTTTCCGCATGCGCACGTGTACCAACCAACGCCATTTTGATATGCTTGCAGGGAGGACCCAGTGCCCGTCAGACGTATGCTCCCATGACCCAGACATCCCCCAAGACCCAAATTAAGAATAAACAGCAGTGAGCCAGAACCATCTACGGACTTTGTCCTGCCCCTTCTCGCGCGTCATCCACCATCATTCGCTCTGATAAACTGCGAGGTTCTCCAGTAAAAGTGCTTTGAACCAGACTGGGGCGGTAGCTGTATAGTTCGCCTTCTTCCACGCCACCAACAAATGTGTCGAACTCGCCCAGTGTTTCAGCCTGGGCATGCAGCTCGGGGTTCTTGACAATCGGCATCACCACAGGCCGGCCTTTGTACGATCCCAGAGATCCAACCTGGAAGCGCGAGGTTGTCGGCGTAGCCGGTCCCGAGCCCGCTGATCTCGCAATGGGGACACCCGGCGAGGCTACTTGCGGGGTGCGCACAGGTTCATTGTCGCGCTCTGGTGACAATGGTTCGGGTTCATCTTCTTGGAGAGGAGGGGGGCGACGCCGAGGTCGAGGAGGGGCACTGAGGCCGCGTCCACCCTCGAAATAGAACATGTCGTCTTCCTCCTCTGCTTCATAATCTTCCGATGATGTGTGGTCCTTGTCGTCTCTTTCTTCTTCGGAGAGTTTGGGCGCCTCCTGCCGAGCCGAGGGTTCTGGTGTCGGGACGGCTACCCTTCTAGAGGGAGACGTCGGTATGGAAGCCTTCATCTGCTTCACTGGCTTCTTCCCCTCAAATGATCTAGACTTGCCAATGGACAAGAAATCCTCGTCAGAGGAATCATCACTCTGAGGCTCGACCCGGAAGCCCTCTTCGGTAGCATTTGCGTCGGGAGGAGAGGAAACGTCATGGGCCACGGTGCCTGGCGGATCGACAGGTGACGTCTTGGCCTCCATTGTCCCTGCCGTAGATAAGTTGGGCGTCTGGTCGATTGTTTCGTCGTCCCGACTTTCGGAATCTGAATTCACCAATGTCCAAACCGTACCTTCGTCCAGCGGCGTCCTTGACATTGCTCGAAGGGCCTCTGAAGAGGATATCTTGCGGGGCGGCGCTAGCTTCGTGGGCTCTTCTTGCTCGCCAGCCGCGTTGTCTCCCACAATTTCATCAAAGGAGCGTGGCTGGTCTGCATTGTCGGGCGAGGATGGTCGGGGGGTAAGGTAGTCGGAGGGCTGTGGCGAAGCGGTCGGGAGGATCTCGACGCCCTTGAACTCGAAGCGCACACGTCGTGGACTTTGGTGATTGTGCTTGGAAACACTCGAAGATCGACGCAGTGCGCTTCGCCGTGCTGTCGTGCTGTCACTCCTGTCTGAGAGGGCCGATGATAATGTTGAGGATATTGTGTCGTCGGTAGCTGAACGCCCGTGGCTAGGTCGGGTAAGAGGCGGCGACGGCGAGCTCAGCTTTGCTTCTGGCTGTAAGTCGGATAAGGCTCGCCTGATGCCCCCGGTCTCGCTTGGCCCCTCCATGTCTTGACCCTGCAGGCGATCGGCCGTCACTACATTGGCCTTCTTGACGCCTATCGATAAATCGTTACTTATGCCATTGGCAGCATCGTCTGTCTGGGTGCGAGAAGGACTGGTAGCGATTGTCGGCAGTGATGATGTAAGTGGCCGTAGTTGGTTGTTGAGGTGGCCTGAACTGTCAAGCAATGGCAGGAAAAACGGAGTGAAGAGGCCTTGGAATTCCTTTTCACGCTCATGAGGATCGCCCGACGACAGAGTTGCGCCCGTTGGCGTTAGAGCAGCGCCGAAGGCGGCGCTCGGAGACAGCGGGGATCCTGCGCTCACTAGCTGGTGCCTGTCCTGATCTAGGTCCAAGTCACTCAATGGCGGGTGCGACGAGCTCGTATTGACAAGTTCAGGCCGCGTGGAGGCTGTGTCAGCATCAAAATCGAGCGGCTGCTCGCGGCTGGCACCTTGCTGAATGAGCCAAGTCTTGAGGTCGGGTGCCAAACCAGGATAGTCGGCGTCGACACTGAGCGCAAGAGACTGGTTGACCTCGCGTGCGAGAGCGGGTTCGACGTCGCCCAGTGTTTGCTGATATCGATGCCCAAAATCAGCCACGAGGCCCTTGCGGTATACCTCCAATTTGCGATCAAGATCGTCCAGTACTTCTCGAAGTTCCGAGACCAAGGGCAGGCCTTGTCGCTGCGTCTGCCTAGGCGTCTCCATGGTGTTGGCTTAAAGCGATGATCCCGCAAGCGGCCTGGACTGTCTCAGCAGCGTCGGGGTCGGAATTGGCATGACGCAGATCTCTGGTCTCACAGTCCGGGGAAGGTGGAGGCCAGCAGCAGAGCAGAACAGAGCAATTGGCCAATATGGGTCATTCGGACCGTGGCGAAGCTGGCGACTGGAGTGAGAGGATGGATGTCGGTGAGGGTTTTGAGCTGGGTGAGCTTGTTTTGTGATTTGGACCCGAAAGGGACCACAATCCGCGACTCGGTCCTCGCTCGACACCCCCACCAAACCACCACATCACCCTGACCTCAGTCATATAAGTGCATCATCCATGTGCCTGGGTTCTGCATGACACTGCCAATAATGAGTGAATGGGCTGCATACCAAGGTGGTTGGCCACATGCCGCACATGATGCATCATACTCGTGTGTAGGCTTCACGGTTCATGCCATTATCCTCAACCAGGCCAACGCTATCATCATGCTGTGTAGTTTCTGGCCGTTTCTACACTCTCACTGCAGCAAGCAAACCTGAACGATTTTCATAGCTGGCGACAGAGAGACAAGTCTCGTTCCTGTAGCAGTTTGATATCGCACCCACTGTGCTCACACATGGTGCTTACTTACTCACGTTGTGTCCGTACACCGTGGGGGTAACCCGTTCAAGATGGGCGAGCTAGTTACAGCGAAAATAGGTCCTATTCAGATATCAACACGATTATCACACTCAATCGGTCACACAGTTGCGTGCTTCCTAGTAATAGTATCCATAGTCTACGCGTAAGAACTTGTCAATGTTGTAATGACGGGCGCCTTGCTGTAAGCCTGTAAACCTCATGCGCAGACATGCCTGACCGCCTACCATACCGAGACCCCGGATTTTGCCGCTCCCAGTTCCGATAGCTTCAGCTTCAATTCAATGCCAAGGCAATAACTAGCAGCTTCCAGCTCGACTTTCAGCTCTCCGAGTTCGCGAGCGTGGACCGCATCTTTCGCCATGTCAACCATCACCCTCACATCCATTCAATCGGGCAACCCGCCGACAATACCGCTGCCTTTCAACGCGAGGCAACCGCACAAGGTCACGCTCTACCCACTTTCCAACTACACGTTTGGCGTCAAGGAAACACAACCAGAGGAGGATCCGTCGGTCATCGCTCGATTGAAGCGCCTCGAAGAGCACTACGCCGAGCATGGGATGCGCCGCACCTGCGAGGGGATCCTCGTCTGCCATGAGCACAACCACCCACACATCCTGATGCTGCAGATCGCAAACGCCTTCTTCAAGCTGCCAGGTGATTACCTCAAACCCGAAGAAGATGAGGTGGAAGGCTTCAAGTCCAGGCTAGACGAGCGCCTGGCACCGGTCGGGCGCCTGGGAGAGGGCGAAGAAGCTGGGCAGTGGGAGATTGGCGAGTGCCTCGCGCAGTGGTGGAGGCCGAACTTTGAGACGTTCATGTACCCATTCATCCCTGCGCATGTCACACGTCCCAAGGAATGCAAGAAGGCCTACTTTATTCACCTGCCCAAGACCAGTAAGGCTTCCAAATCTCTTGACCTACATCCGAAGCTAACATGGACAAAGAGATCCTTAGCGTACCTAAGAACATGAAGCTCCTCGCCGTTCCACTCTTCGAGCTCTACGACAACACCGCCCGATACGGCCCCCAGCTTTCAGCTATTCCTCATCTCCTCAGCCGCTACAATTTCGAATTTGTCGACGAAAACGGCAAGGTCGTGGCGGTAACGCCTGGCGAGGGGGCGCCCGAGGGCTATGTGCCACAGACCAAGGTCCTCGCAGGGGACGACACCGACATGAAGGAAACGAAGGACGAAAACGAGGCGGAGTCATGAACGGCGGATAGCATATTGATATTTGGCATTGGCGTTAGGCGTTCACGTAGGCTGCGCATTGCATCGGTTGGAGATCATGCGGTGTTCTTTATTCGACTGTTTTCTCCATCAAGGTCGTGAGCGACCTTAGGACTTTTCACCCTGAATGGTGGCCATCACGCGGCGCGAATGCTTCGAAGCTCTGAACTCGAGATACCAAATACCTTGCCAAGTTCCTGTCGCCTTGTCCACAGAGTCAGGATGTGCGTCTGCAGTTGGAGCCATGGGGACTTACCAGCTTTCCGTCCTTGATGGGAATCGTGACACTAGCTCCAACGAGGGCAGATTTGATGTGAGCCTGGTTGAGTCAGTTGGAAAATACCAAAGCGAGTCGCATCAGCTTACAGGCATGTCATCGAGACCTTCCGCGCTGCGTAACGTTAGTTATGGACAAGCTGGCCCGTTTATGATGTCTTACTCATGGCGGTAGAGCGCTTCGCCTTTGGGACCCTCTTCGGGAGCGATGCGGTCGAGGGCGTCGCTCATGTCCTCGCGAACATCGCTGTCGACTGTGATTTCGGTCAGTGACGTTGGCAAACAAACACACAGGGCCACACGCACAGTTCTCATTCAAACTCAAGGCACAGCTTGTGTGCTGGATGAACAGGTTCAGAAGGCCGACTTTGTAGTTTCTGATTTCAGGGAGAGCCTGGACGACCTGATCTGTGATGAGATAGGAGCCCCTCGACTTGGGCTGCAGGGTAAATTGCTTCTGTGTCCAAGTCATGCTGTTGAAAGTGTCCGTTTCAGAGGGATAGTTTCCGAAGATGAGAGCAAGTGGTGCCGACCAAATCAAGTGAAACAGGTTTGGGAAGAGTGCAAGAAGCAGGATCAGACAGATTACTATGGTAGAGGACGCCGAAATTTGAGTTGCGGATTGCATTGTGGTCCGAAAGCTTGGAGGTTTTGCGTCGTTGAGGTATGATGTATTCAGGTGGGGCAGCTATTACTTTACGGCGCCGAGCCACAAGCGAATGATAAGGACCCGATTACAGTTGAGCGAAGGGTGTCATTTGGAGAAATTACCAGCAAGCCAACCGAAGTGCCCCAATGGCTGCGCGCCCTAAGCTGCGTCGGGATGTTGATATTGACTCTTGATCATTTGTCGATATTGTATATCACTCGGGTTCACGAAACCACGACGGTTGTGTGAATATCGTTGGTTGACGCAAATGACCTCGACGTTAGCCAGGGTAGTCGTGTGGAAACATAGAATATGTTGCAGACTCTGAATACAAGGAACTGGATATTCCCAACTCCACTACATCATTCCCTACTCTATAAGGTGTCCTCCCATTGCCGATTACAATTGTCATCCTCATGCGAGAGGGTACGAGGTCTGGGGTAGAGATTCGAGGTGCTTTCGGTTGTGCTCGTGCGCCTGTGTCCAACGTTAGACGTCTCAAGGAATGAGAGCTGCCGTGTCGACTTACGAATGGCAGGCCACAGTAGCCGCAAATGGCAATCTCTGGCTTGTCTGTGTTGATGAACACCTTGGGGTGGCCGGCTGGGCCACCACCTCCTTCACAGGCGACGATCCGGTCGTGCGTCCACCTCACGGGCTCCTTGTGAATCATCTCGATCGCCGACTTGGGCTGCGGCTGTCCAATGTGTGAGCATGGGAGGGCTCGAGTGGAATTGGCGTCTGCTAAATCATACCTGGAGATCAAAGTCCGTCTGCTCAAATCGCGGACCTGTCATGGCCTCAGAGCGCGGCCTCTGGTTCCTCGACCACACTCCCAGCCTGTTGGGGGCTTGGTTCACCTCGAGAGGCTTCGACTCGTCGATCGGGGCAGGAGTCGCATCGTGCTTGGAGGTGGAGGGAACGGAAGCCTCGAGACTTCGGGCGGAAGCGGTGAAAGCACGGTGCGAGACGCGCAAACTGCGTGTCAGCGTGCTGACGGCTCTGAAGTGTGAAGTCGCCATGATTCGCAAGCTGTTGAAGAGGAACTTGGTGCCAATTGATCTGCTGGGCTGATCGCGAGTTCGCTCGGTCGACGTTGCGAGGTGCGTTCTCGAGGCGGAACATTGGTTGGCCCGTAAGTTTGCTGTAGGTGGTTAAGACCCACAATTAAGTTTCTGGCAACCTTTGAGCAGCTGCCTCATTACCTGCTGTAAACCGACAATACCTCACAAGCAACTCTCGCGCCCGCCAATTTTCTGAAAGGTGACGAAAGCACGGGATTTCATCGCCAAACCGCCCATAATGGCCCCAGAAACACCCAAAACCGCCTCCTCGAGGCTCTTGAACATGAAGTTCATGCAGAGAGCTGCAGCCAACAGCGCTGCCTCGACGCCAGGATCAGACAGCGACGCGCATTCAGCCAAGAAGCGCAAACATGTGCACATGTCGAAAAATGATGCAATCGACTTCAAAATTGACCAGGCATCTATCAAGGCCGCAGTCGACGAGCGCGAGGCGAAACGGCAAGTCGCACTTGCGCAGCACGGCGGTAATGACACACAATGGGTGCTTGATACAAGCCTTGCCCAGCCCGCACAGGAGTCCGCCGCGTTACCTCGCAAAATTGTCTATGTCGGCTACGGAGACATTGATACTTCGGATGACGAGGACCAGGACACTGCATTAGCAGGCAGGACTTCGACGTACAAGAAGAGAGCGAATGCGGTAAGTTCAACGGACATTTGCCCTGGCTGTTCCTAGCCGGAAATGGATTGAGCTCATTTTTCTTCCTTGTAGGGGAAAAAGGACGAATCACAGTCGCACGACCAGGATACAGACGACGACGATGAAGACGAGGACGAGGATGGGGACGATCAAGATAATGATGGCTCAAATCGCCGCGGCCGCGCTCATGGCGATGGATCTCACGGCAAACGTGCCCGTTCAAAATCGAGCGCGAGACCAAGTGCAGAAGCTGCAAAGGCCAAAGAACTGCGCGACAAGAGGAGGAAGAAGGAGGTGAACATTAATAAGTTGACCTCGATATCGTCTGGGGGTGGCGTTGGAGGCGGGTCGGGTTCCAAGTCGGCTATGACTTGCTACAAATGCCAAAAGACGGGCCACAAGGCCGCGGACTGTTCACAAAGTCAGTCCAAGGGGTCAAAGGGCAGTTCGAAGCGTGGCTAGGCCTAGGAGTGCGGCTGCAGGTCGTCTCGGAGGGTGTCTTCAGCTTTCGAGATGAAGCCGGACGCCCACTCAGCGACCGACTATCCGTAAGGCAGTCATGCATGGCGGTAAGTACCACGACGACCGCTCTCGGCTGGCTGTCTCTGCGCAGTGTGGGATATGATCGCCTTTGGAGGCGAGGCACAATTCATGCGAGACGCAACGCCCAAGAAGTCGGGCGAATATTGCAATGCTCAGCCATGGATCACAATGCATGTGGTGGTAAGCATGAGACATTGACACAAGTCGCAATAGGAGCGGCCTCCACGAGGAGCACATGCGGACGGTCTGTGATAAGCTGTTTGCTTGCCTGCCGCATATATGTCTGCAGCTAGCGCGCGCAGGACGACAGAAAGAAGCAAGGGGTTGGCTGGGCCTCGTTGCGCATGCAGACAGCAGACCGCCTCCTACGGCTATCTGAGTCCACTCGTAGCGTTCACGAAGGGTGCCCTTCACAGCGACTTTGTAGTATACCACAACACGCGGCTGGCACTCTGTGAATACATGAGGCACGATTCCGCATTAGCATGTACCTTATGAATCGCTTCATCCATGTGGCAGGGAATATACAGAGTACAGAACACATTTAATTTAACAGTCACGACGCGTAAATCATGTAGAGGTCCATTCTTGTCCGACGTGATGCGAGTAGATCTATCCGTAACCTGTTGAGAACTAATCCTGATTCTTCTCCCCTGGTCGTGGTTCATCATGCCCTGCAACAAGGATCACCCTCATGTCGTAAGCCAGCATGTGATTCTCAACAAGCACAGAATGGACTAGTAGCGCGAGTAATTCGCAGCAAGTGTGGCACGCAAGTTCCATCAATGATGGCGGGAATGATTCGGGCCTTGAAGAGTCTGTCGGTATTAGTTAAGCTCCTATCAGTGCTAGTCTAGCGAAATCGGAGAAGGGACTGGACGCCACACGGGTGGATTTTCACCACAGTCTCCTCAAGCTGGCCTCATTGCCTACAGTAATCGCCGCGCTAGAAGCTGGTTCCATTTTCGCCAGGTGTTCTACCTACATCATCTTCGAGACTCTTCTGACGTTCCGTCGCTCATTCAAGACCTCGAGGAAGTTTCTGCTCCTTGGGCTCTCCTACCGAACCAAACCTTACTGCAGTCTAACTTACTGTCTGTCTACGCCAGTGCGCCGTAGCACACGGTCATCAAGGTGTTTGGCGTATAACAGACACCCTGTACCGAGTACAACCCCAGTCGACTGATTGCCTATTCGCGCCAGCGTCAAGACGATTGGGCGAGCGTGGGTGCATGTACTAGCCAGCTGCGACAATCAGAGACCAGCCCCCCTATTCAGTCCATTTCCTGATCTCGTGCTGCTCGTTCACCGCATCAGAGGCGACAGACATCAACGACAACAACGCGCAGCAAGGGTCCACCACCCTGCCAAATCCAAACCCGCCAGTCTGGCCATCATCAATCGGTGGTGCTGTGTCACTAGCAAACTTCGTCACCTTGGGTGGATCCCGAGCCGCCTGCTCGCAGCTACCCCAGCAAACGTGCTAGTGAACCGCATCAGCAGCCGTCAAGTACCAAGGTCGTCATTGTGTGCAAAACACTTCATATCACACTCTTCTCTGGTATCGACAAGACTCTCTCCTTCGTCATCTTCTCATCTGCGACAAATCTCGTCAACAACACACAACACCTTCACTATGCCGCCGTCAGAATTCCCAGCCTCGGCCAATGCGCCTTGTCACCACCCCCCGGCGACGCTGCTGACCGACACCTTGGAGAAGCCGTCGTTAGATAATCGCGATTATCGTGTAGTTCGCCTAGACAATGAGCTTGAGGCTCTACTCGTTCATGATCCTGAGACAGATAAGGCCAGTGCTGCTCTGGATGTCCACGTCGGCAATTTCAGCGACGAGGAGGCCATGCCTGGCATGGCTCATGCGGTCGAGCACGTGAGTACCTCCAACTGCACTCGATCCTTTTGCGCAGACTGACAGGAAAACAATGCAGCTTCTTTTCATGGGAACCAAGAAGTTCCCCGTAGAAAATGAGTACGGCTCATACCTTGCCGCCAACTCTGGTCACTCCAACGCTTACACCGCCTCCACATCTACCAACTA
Source organism: Emericellopsis atlantica (assembly GCF_019669845.1). Lineage (NCBI taxonomy): Eukaryota > Fungi > Ascomycota > Sordariomycetes > Hypocreales > Bionectriaceae > Emericellopsis > Emericellopsis atlantica. The sequence continues at coordinate 51,161 of NW_025764713.1, forward strand.
CTACTTTGAGGTAGCTGCGAAGCCCTCAAACGACCAGGATCCAACAGAAGAGAACCCTTCACCTCTGAAAGGAGCACTTGATCGCTTCTCGCAGTTCTTTATCGAGCCTCTCTTCCTGGAAGGAACGCTAGACAGAGAATTGCGGGCTGTTGACTCTGAAAACAAGAAGAACCTTCAGAGCGACACATGGAGGCTACATCAGCTTGAGAAGTCTCTTTCGAATCCCAATCATCCATACTGCCACTTCTCTACGGGCAACTTTGAAATTCTCAAGACACTGCCCGAAGCAAAGGGCATCAATGTCCGCGACAAGTTCATCGAGTTCCACAGCAAGCACTACTCTGCCAACCAGATGAAGCTGGTCATCCTAGGTCGCGAACCGCTAGATGTCCTGCAGAAATGGACGGAGGAGTACTTCTCCGACGTTGTGAACAAGAAGCTGCCGCAGCACAGGTGGGAGACTGAGGTGCCTTTCCGGGAGTCGGATCTCGCAACGCAGACCTTTGCAAAGCCTGTGATGAACTCGCGCGAGCTGAGCCTCACCTTCCCCTTCATTGACGAAGAGCACCTCTACGAGTCTCAACCCAGTCGGTACATAAGCCATCTGATTGGTCATGAGGGTCCTGGCAGTATCATGGCGTACATCAAGAGCAAGGGATGGGCAGAGGGTCTCTCCGCCGGTGCCTACCCCATCTGTCCTGGCACTCCTGGTCTCTTTGACATCTCAATCAGGCTGACCGAGGAGGGTCTCAAGAAGTATACGGAGATCATCAAGGTGCTGTTCCAATACGTCTCAATGCTGCGAGAGTCACCACCAGAGCCGTGGATCCACGAAGAGCAAAAGGGTATGGCAGATGTCGACTTCAAGTTCAAGCAAAAGACGCCCGCCAGCAAGTTCACGAGTCGGACCAGTTCCGTCATGCAGAAGCCGATTCCCCGCGAGTGGCTCCTGAGTGGCCACGGTCGTCTGCGCGTCTTTGATTCAAAGTCCATCGAGGCCGGTCTGGCCAAGATCACCCCCGAGAATATGAGGCTCAGTGTTGTCTCGCAAACCTTCCCTGGAAACTGGGATCAGAGGGAAAAGTGGTACGGCACAGAGTACCGCCATGAGAAGATTCCTCAAGAGACCATGGACAGTTTTAGGCAAGCTTTCGACATGCCCAGGGGCCAGCGCATCCCGGAGCTTCACCTGCCGCACAAGAACGCCTTTATCCCGAGTGAACTTGAGGTGGAGAAGAAAGAGGTGGCCCAGGCTGCTGTCAGCCCTCGTCTGCTCCGCAACGACTCCCTGGCTCGCACGTGGTGGAAGAAGGACGATACGTTCTGGGTGCCCAAGGCAAACGTCCTTGTCAGTCTCAAGAGTCCGCTCATCTATGCATCGGCCGAGAACATTGTCAAGGCGAGGTTGTTTACCGAACTGGTGCGGGATGCCCTCGAGGAGTACGCATACGACGCCGAGCTTGCAGGTCTGCAGTACTCGGTCAGCTTGGGATCGAGGCATCTTGTGCTGGACATTTCTGGCTACAATGACAAGCTTCCCGTGCTGTTGCAGCACGTCACAACAACCATGCGCGACTTGGATGTCAAGCAGGATCGATTCGATCTTATCAAGGAGCGTGTCACCCGCGCATTCAGCAACTGGCAACTCAACTCGGCCTACCAACAGGTTGGCGACTACTTGAGCAACCTCAACTCGGAGCGCAACCATCTGGTCGAGGAACTGGCCGACGAGCTTCCCAACGTCACCTGCGAAGGCGTACGACTCTTCCAGAAGCAAGTCCTCTCGCAAATGTTCATCGAGACGTACGCACACGGCAATCTGCACAAGGAAGATGCGCTGAAAATCACCAATGTGATAGAGTCCACCTTCAAGCCCCGACAGCTGCCCAAGTCGCAGTTGCCCATAGTGAGGTCACTGCTTCTTTCTCGCGGTTCCAACTTTGTTTTCAACAAGACGCTCAAGGATCCTGAGAACGTGAATCACTGTGTGGAGACATGGCTGTACGTCGGCGACAAGGCAGACCGTACCCTGCGAGCGAAGACGCTCCTGTTCGACCAGATTGCTTCCGAGCCTGCCTTTGATCAGCTTCGGACTAAGGAGCAGCTCGGGTACATTGTGTTCACCAACGCCAGGACCTTTGCCACCACTTGCGGGCTACGCATCCTGATTCAGAGCGAGCGTACCCCCGAGTACCTCGACTCTCGAATCGAATCATTCCTTACCCAGATGGGTGACATTTTGGAGAAGATGAGCGATGCCGACTTTGAGGGTCACAAGCGCAGCTTGGTCCTGAAGCGACTTGAGAAGCCCAAGAACCTCGACCAGGAGTCCACGAGGCACTGGACACACATTTCGGGCGAATACTACGACTTTGAGCAGGGTGAGTCTCGAGCGCAAATGCCTCGGTCAGAGAAATAGCTAACAAAAGTATAGCCCAATTGGATGCCGCATTTGTGAAGCCGATCAGCAAAGCCGACTTGATCGAGTTTTACAACACATACTTCAGTCCCTCTTCACAATCTCGCGCAAGGATTTCCGTGCACCTCCATGCCCGCAACACCCCGGCACTGGACAAGGAAATCATCGAGCTCCTCCAGAAAGCGAACCTCGAGGATGTCCCGCCCAAACAGAGACAGAGCCTTGACTTCCTGGAGAAGTATCTCAAGGAGACTGTCCAGCTCGAAGACAGCAAGGTCGCAGCCATCATCGCTGACGCCGAGAAGGCCGGCTTGAAGCCAGTCACGTCCGAAGACGACGCCAAGGCAGGCGATATCGCCAGTGGATCAGACGCCGTGCACAAGGCTACCGTCATCGAAGACATCCGGGCGTTCAAGTCTGGTCTCATGGCGAGCGCAGGAGCCCAACCTGTCAAGGACCTCAGTGAGTTTGAGGACACGGATGCCAAATTGTAGACTATAGAAAGAAGAATCGTTGTTGTTTGCTAGTTAGTTGCAGATGGGCGGACTGGACTAGAGAAGACATTTATGGAGCTGCTACAAGACGCTTCGCAGCTCTTAGATGGTGGCGCTAGATGGGGCATATTTTGTATAGACGTGATTGCCTTGGAAAACAGATGCATTAGCACCTTTTGACTCCATATGTAAAATGGCCATGCCGCTATAGTTCGCCGACGCACAAGGTTGGGAGCTTATGATGCGCCACGAGCTGTCCAGGATCTTAGAGGGCGAGTCAGAGTGGTTCTGATTTTTAGTATTGACTGACATTAGTAACGCAGAGCAGCGCTTTAATGACATATACTATCCTGAATCAGGACGCTCGCCAATTGTCGGAAACCAACATGAATGCATCGACAATGCAAGCGCTGAATTAATGCCATGCGGTGGGCGGCTTGTGGAAATCAACACGTGAACAAACAGGGCCGGAGGTCAACATTGCACCTTCCCCATCCCCCACTAACTTCCGTGATTGTGGTATCAAACACCAACGGGCAAACACATTAATTAGGCAGCAGTGAACAAGCACCCTGAATGTAAGGCATAACTCCATCTGGTCTGCAATATGAGCCTTATACTGTTCCAATCCCTCTCCCAGATTCACTCATAGTTCTTAGTTGCTGTCCGCGAGGGGCAATTTGAACTCTAAAGACCCCTTCAGCTAATCAGCCTAGCGCGTTCTCAGCCGCTGATGAGGTGCCTCCAGTCGTTGTTAGTGATGTGAGGAGCATCCACTGCCCCTCCAAAAATCCTTCACCGCAGGGCCAAGGGAGCGTCCAAGTCAACAACGCCATCCAGACATAAAGGCAAGGGTTCTCAGCTCGAGCTCTCCTGATGCCGATCGTCTGTCGTGCAAATCCTCGATAGGTAGTCCACGCCGTTCCAGGGTGCTTCTCATCACAGCCGGAGTCTTCATTCCCGAGCCATTAGTCGTCGATGATTTCATCGTAGTAGCCAACATTGTTCAGCAACACATCCGCGCCCTTCCGATCCGACGACCGTTACCGACTCTGGTACACTCGCCCACGTCCCTCAACGAAACCTCCACTCGCAAAGGGAATCATCCAGAGCTGCTTCGTCGAAGCAGCTCACAGACAAGACGTCTTCCTCAAAGAAAAGACGAGTTTCCACCCACCCGCTTGCCCAAGAACACACAGCAAGCCCTTCGCCGGACAGGCCTTTGTCTTCCAGTGAGGCAGGCGACGATCCCGCCTTTTCCTTCTCCGCCTCCGGGCCCGACGAAACGCCCTTCCGCCGACGATACAATAAGGAAAGTCCAGCTCCCGCATCGAGCTTGCCTCCACGACTACACACCAACGCTCTGGTTCCCTCCGACTACGGCTCTTCCGCGCCCTCGAGCCCTTGCGCCTCCATCTCGAGCGACAGAGCAGGCGACGAGGCCTGGCCACAGCTCGCGCCCACCCATCCATCGAAACTATCCATCATGAATGGGGACGCCGGCTGCCCGCAACGATCGTCCTCGCCGTTGAAGCGCCGAGCCTCGAGCATGGAACCAGACCAAGAGAACGGCGACCAGGCAGGCGCTGAGAACCAGGTGTCAGGAGGCTTTCCTCGAGCCATGAGCCTAGATCCTCAGGAAGGTGATGGGTTGAAGAGCGAGTCCCAGCAAGCACCTACTACCCCGCCGCCTATCCAGGAGCAAGTGAAGATCATCGAGACGCTGCTCCAGGCCGCCAAGGAAGCACCGCCCAAGGAAGGTGACAAGGCCTATCTTGTGTCCCGCACATGGGTAGATCAAGCCCTGGCTTTACGCAAGGAGGCTGCCGACACCGACTGCACACTTCTGGGGCCCGTCGACAATGCGAGCATTATTGAGGATGTCATAATCGACTCCAGCGGCAAGGAGTTTACACGCCTGAAGCCCGGAACCGGCGAGGAGTCCTTTGAGCTATTCCCAGAGGATGCATGGAATATGGTTGTTGACTGGTACGGGATCAAGGACAATCAAAAGCCCATTGTTCGAGAGGCCATAAATCGGGCGCCTGATTCCGAGTCGCCTGTCGATATTTGCTTTGAGTTACATCCGCCCATCTTCCGCATTCACAGGCTGTGGTCTGAGTTAAGCCCCCTGCCTATTGAGCAGTCTCTCAAAGCCAACAAGCCTCCCCCGGTCACCCTTGTTCGCAGTCGCAAGGCTCAGCTGCATACGTTCCTCAAAGAAGCAAAGACCTTGGCTCATGTTCCCTTGGACCGGAAAATCCGCCTTCATGCGCTTGCGGCTGAACAGCCTCCAGGCCCAGAGTTGCCCAAGCCGTCAGAAGGCTCAGCTCTGACGCCGCCCGATTCGCCAAAGAGCAATGGCACTTCTTCTCCCCAGGGCATCTGGTCACAGCTGTTAGTCGGAGTTCCCGCCTTTTCCGAGGTCCGCGACTTGAGAATGGAATTGCGCATTAATGACACGACGATCAACCCCAAGTTCAATGGAAGATCTGCCCTGCAAATCTATGACCTTGTCACTGATCAGACTCTCATCATCGATGAGTCGATTAACGGCAAGTCGTGGGTCAGCACATACACGGAGAAGGACGCTTCCAAACCGACTAAGAACCTTAAGAGCCTGAACCCCGATCTGTCATCAGCGAACAGCAGCAGGCGCAGCAGTCCAGGTCCTGGTGTCATGACACGCGGCCGTGCGCAGCACGGCCGTAAGATCGGACGCAGCCTTGGTGCTGTCGGTCTTCACAACCTAGGCAATACCTGCTACATGAACTCAGCTTTGCAGTGTGTTCGAAGCGTGGAGGAACTTTCCAAATACTTCCTCACGGACTCTCATGTGGATGAGATCAACAAGTCAAACCCACTAGGATATAATGGACGCGTGGCGTTGGCCTATTACGGTCTGCTGAAGGAAATATACGAGCAAAATCGTGGGTCAGTGAGCCCCCGCGACTTCAAGTCGACAGTCGGTCGCTGCCGCAGCACATTCCAAGGCTGGGGCCAACAGGACACTCAAGAGTTCCTAGGATTTCTCCTCGACGGCCTGCAAGAGGACTTGAGCCGTATCAAGAAGAAGCCATACATCGAGAAGCCTGACTCGACTGATGATATGATCAATGATCCTGAGGCTATCCGCAAAATGGCCGACGATGTGTGGGACATTACGAGGAGGCGCGACGATTCAGTCATTGCCGATCTCTTCACAGGCATGTACAAGTCGACGCTGAAATGCCCTGAGTGCGGCAAGATAAGCATCACCTTTGACCCGTTCAATAACCTCACCTTACCGCTGCCGATCAAGGAGGTCTGGTCTAGCCCTGTCATTTTCTACCCTTTGAACGACGTGCCAGTTAGGATCGAAGTTGAGCTACCCAAACACAGCGCCATGGACAGCCTCAAGCAATACATCTCCACGCGCACCGGTGTGCCTGTCGAGCGCCTTATGGGGGCGGAGGAGTTCAAAGGGAAGTTTTTCAAGATCTACAGCGACAATGAGGACGTTTCCGAGGAGATTGGTAATAGTGATATCCCCGTGCTGCACGAGTTGGAAGCTGCACCCTCCAACTGGCCATTGAAAAGCAAAAAGAAGAGCCGCTCAATGCTGGATCTCTCAGCCGAGCCTGCCGAGTGGGATGATCCCGCCTATGACCAGCTGTTGCTTCCTGTTTTCCACCGGGCGCAGAACGCGTCTCGTATGGCCGATATGGTCCCGCCACACTTCATTGTTCTGAGCAGAGATGAAGCCTTCAACTACGAAGCGATACAAAGGAAGGTCTTGGAGAAGCTAGCCACTTTCTCCAGCTTTCCTGCGTTGAGGCAGGGCATGGATGAGACCGCCGAGACCGATGCTGTTGTTGTGTCTGCGTCAGATGCAGAGTCTTCTAACGAGACCAAGGTGACTGCACAGTCTGTCAAGGATGAAGAAGATACGGTTGATATCACCATGAAAGATTCCGCGGACAGTGTCCAAGCTCGACCGTTGCCTCACGAACCACAGCTCCTGAAGCAATTCAACAAACGCCGGCCGGCTTACGCTAAATCGGATGCTTTCCTGGATCCGTCCCTGCAAAACCTCTTCGAGCTCTGCTACTTTACTGATGGTACCGACTCTGTTCCCTCTGGCTGGTCCCAACTGCAAAGCTACCGGCAGCAGCTCCCCAGGGTCGCAGACCGCATGCCACAGCCGTCAGGTGAGAGTGATCACAGCAGCCCCGGCAGCTGGGACAGCACCGCCTCGGGCAACGATGATAGCGGCGCCGAGGCAGACGTTAAGACAGAGGTTTCGCCCCAGTCGTCGCAGACTCGCATGGCTGAGGAATCCAGTGAAGAGGACGGCCCCGCTCGCGTAAGTAGTACTGGATCGCTCTTGGCAGAGCATTTGCTAACGGATCCTAGTTTGAACGCAGATCACCCCCTCGGAAGATGAAGGGAGGCAAGAAGAAATTCAATAAGGAGCAAAAGACCTATGGAAAGAAGGCGCTGAGGCGAGAGAAGAAGTTGCGCAAAGAAGCGCAAAAGGCCGCATCTGCCGCCGTGCGGCCCCAGCCAACACCCCGTGCCCAAGCTGACGGCGGTCCGCTGCTTCGTCTTGGTGAGGGACTTGTCGTTGAGTGGAATGACGATGCGTGGGATCACGTTTTTGGGAAGAACATGGCAACATTCTCCAACATTGAGACTCTCCACGATACCGCTCTTAAGATCAGCAAGTCTCGTCGCGAGAGTCGCCGCTCTAGAGGCATCACCCTGGAAGAATGTCTCGACGAGTTCGAGCGCGCCGAGATCCTTTCGGAGCAAGACATGTGGTACTGCCCACGATGCAAAGAGCACCGCCGAGCAAGCAAAAAGTTCGACCTGTGGAAGTCTCCCGACATCCTGGTGGCGCACCTGAAGCGCTTCAGCAGTGCTGGGTACCGCCGTGACAAGTTGGATGTCCGCGTCGACTTTCCCATCGAAGGGCTGGACCTGACCTCGCGCGTGGTCCAGAAGGAGGATGGTCAGGACGAGATCTACGACTTGATTGCGGTGGATGACCATTACGGCGGCCTCGGCGGTGGTCATTACACTGCGTACGCCAAGAACTTTATGGATGGCAAATGGTACAACTACAATGACTCGTCCGTCAGTCAAGTGTCAGATCCGCAGACCGTGGTCACCAACGCAGCCTACCTGTTGTTCTACAGAAGGCGCTCGAGTCGCCCATTGGGTGGGCCCAGGTTTGCAGACATCTTCGACAAGTTCGACAACGGCGGCGAGGCAGAGGAAGATTCGTCCACCGAGATGGAAAATGATTTCCAAGCCAATGGAGGTTATGAGCAGTCGCGGCCCGCTATTAGGAACCGGACCTCGACTACCACCACCGTTAGGCAGCTCAACGGAGATAACGGGTCAGACGACGATGAGCCTCCTTCGTACACATCCATTCGCCAGAGTGTCGAAGATGAGGGCATCGAGATGGACGATTCGTACGCACAGCCAGCGCATGCTATGCAACAGGGATGGAGTTTTGATGACAGAAACAGCATCGATGGAGGTAGTGACATTGCTCAAGTCTCGGGCGATGAAAGACGTCAACTATCGGAAGATACTGAGATGAGGTCCAACACATCAGACCTTGATCCTGACTCGGATGCTGAGCTTGACGCACGGGACGGCGTGATCTCGGTGCCGGCAACGACAGCAGGCCTGCGCGGGTCGGAGGAGGTTGCGGAGATCCATGTGGAAGAGGACAAGACCACTCGCCATGTGTAAAGGCGCAGATGCATTGACGATGAGATGATGACGACGTAGACGATGGCGGAAGACTCGCATGGGGACAAATGACAAGCTGGAAGGCAGCATGGCGTCTGTACAAGGATTGCCCGGCATAGACATACTTACATAGATGCTCGCGCGCATGACACACATGTAGTACCGCATGGCAGTACCGGACATAGTAGCTTATTGCAGCGATGACTCTATAGGATACATGAAGCGCGTGTCTACAACTATCGGCGCAAGCTGTCTGTGACTTTGCCCGGGGCCCCCTTGGCCGTGGGGTGGTGAGTAGGTGTAGCGCCGGTGCGGTCCAGCCTCCGGGTTCGATGAGAACGGGCGTCGACTGGCGGCCGCTGGCCACCATGAACATGCGACATCCGTAGTAGAGGTTGCCGAATAGGAGACCACACATCGACAACTGACTGATGGGGTCTTTTCTCTTTATAGCAAGCAGCTACTCACCAGTTACTTGGTATTCAGTGCCATAGATCACTCACTACAGTATACAATTCACAGGTTTATCCAGAACCCTATGCAGTCTTCACACCTTGTGGGTGCCTACAGGCCAATAACTATGCTCGACATTGGCACTACCCATGGCAGCGATATTGATCGAGCAGACATACTAGCACTTAGCAGCAATGTTGTCGAGAGAGTGCGGCAATTTATTAGTAGCATGTCGAGATGTGGTGCATCATGAGGTCTCGGATGACTGTTGCCAAGTACGGCAATTTACATCTTGATTGAAATAAGCTACGTATACCACATTTCTGAGAATCTTCCATTCTTTGCGACAATATCGTGTGCAGGGTTCCATGTCCTTGGCCGAATTTCCAAGTTCAATGATAGGCCGCGACTCCCGCGAGATGTTGGAATGGGAGGATTGATTGACGAAATGGCATCTATTGATTCAATATTTGGGCAGGCCGGGATGTCAAGCCGTGACCATCCTATGCCCGGAGGAACTCTACAAGGAACCAACTTATAGGTAAGGTCAGAAGGAACCAACAGAGAGCCCGCCCGATGAAACGTTGCCGCATCGCGAGATCAGAGACATTCTCCACGCGGCGGTGCAATGCGATGACGGGGTCAATTTGTGTGTATAGCCATGGCAACAGAAACAAAGTGTATGCCAGGACGAATTCAGCGGCGAGGGGGGGACGGAGAGTAAGTCATAGTGATACGGGGGTCTGCGGGTTCTTGTTTCGACACGAGGAGAGAAGGAAGAGAAGGGAGTCAGAAAAGTGAGGAAGAAGTCATGGATAAGGACTGAGGGTCATGCCCAGGGCCGTCAGTGAACCTGATCGCACTAGGCTCAGGACTCAACTACAGATAAGGTACCCAGAGCAGGACCTGTGGCTTTTCTCGCAGAAAGCATAAGTGATCCGAGCATGTCACGGTCAGTTTGTTGGCCTGGATTTGTAAACACATAGCAATTACTGGGTACTTGCTTGATAGATACCTAGGAAGAGTAGGTACCGTCTGTGCCCCTATATATTCATAATCTTTGCTCGCCAAGGTGACATTGCATTCTTCTTGTGATGGAGTACCTTGAACTTGCTTTTCTATAGCTCATTTTGACGCTAAATCTGTCCAACGAACCATGAATCAAAGATGGCTCCCGTCCGAAGTCAAAGTCTGTGATCCCCAACGCCAGCCCCTGAGTCTTGCCTTCCCCCCGTAACTTCCGGCAAAGTGAGGCGAAAGAACATTGAAGTTTGACAATGATGCGTGCCTTCTACCTCGAGAACCTAGGCCCACCAAGTAGTACCTAGTACCGTGAGCAATGCCTCAATAAGTACTAGTACGTACCCATACGCGAGAGAGACCCCGTCCGCTGCTTTCCTGGCACATTGGTAATGTCTTTCCCGCCATCGAAACCTAAGGTAGTACCTACCATAAGTGCAGCAACTCGGCCTTCTTCGTTCTCTCACCCTCGGCTGTCCTTTCACTTTGGAACGTGGCCACGAACTCATGACTCAGAAGTCAAAGAGTCCGCTGTGATCCTGAGATAGTCACAATCTTTGCTGAAGCCTTCGATTTGCAAGCAAGCTGTTCATAGATGGTAGTTCCTCCGCACTGGGGGCTCTTCACCAGACGGCTGTGTCTTGCAATATTTCGTCGTTTTATTAGTACCAATTGCCAGGAGTTTGCTTAGGGTGATCCTGATCTTGTCATTACCCCAGGGAATCCTTTTAAAGAAGGATATGGTCCGCGTTTCTGCTTTTGGTAACGCGCAACTTGAAGGACCTGTGTGGAATGTGACTGCGGCCACCGGTTCAAAATTATGCTCGCGATGGTCGAAGATTTGCCCCTTGAAAGGGAACAGGAACGTCAATGCAGGGTTGGTTGTGGGTTGAGAGTACGAGCTGTTCTACCTAGGTACACTTGGTGCTTCTCCTCCCAGGCCACGCCCAACGAGAGTTTGACCGTTGGTGGCTGACTCAACTGTCAGGGTAGCATGAAATTGAGTGGAGGTATCTAAACTGTGGTATATGAATCAGTACACTAAAGACATATCTCGAACCCGGAGCATGAAGGGAAGACTTACTCCAATAAACTCCATCCACAATGCGACCGTGAGACCGACTGAAAACAGGTAGTACCTCCTCCTCTCAATAGGGCCCGGCCTCTTGCCGTTTATCCAATTGATTTTAAATGATGGATGAAGGGCCAACCTCAACCCATGGACAATTGTCAGAGACAGGAGCTCACCCATTTGACAGAATGCTAGATCTGGCGGGCTGAAGAGACCAATCGAGTCCGGGACACCTAGCCATGCTTGAATTGACCAGAGCAGAGTCGGGATGCGCAAGATTAGCTGGATGAGAGGGCCAGAATTGCTAACTTTGGTGCTTGCGCAGTCCATAATTGATGCTGTATCCGATTCGTGGCTCTTGGATGGGATTAGGCGGTTTGTAAATTTCAAATTGGGAATAATGAGAAGCCCGTCACACTCACTTGAGGTATTGCTGAGCTGTATTAAAACTATACTATACCTACGCGGGTAGATTACTACTATATAAGCCATGCGGTCAGCGCGCTCTAACGAAAGGCAAAATTGACAGTTCAAGAACATAGCTTCACAGGGTACATGTATGTGACCTAGGTTTTGATGGTATTATTGGTATTAGACGGAGTGCGCGCGCCAACGACTAGTTGATCTCCTCATGGCGCACCATTGCGGTGGTGATCTGTGCGAAGACGGGGTGATCACATGCACCGCCACTAACATGTTACATGAACCATGGTGATCTCTGGCCCTGCAGTGCCGAGAGTCCGGGACTCCGGAGGCCCAGTCTCATGACGGGGCCCCATCCCCGTCCTTCTAGTCAGCGGGCCCCCGGCGGAATACGTATCGCGAAAAGACCAAGGTATTGGTTTTAACTTTTCAGTAATAAACGCAATAATAATATCAACAAGACAGTCCTGCAACGGATTGAACGGATGGATGGGGCTGCGTCGAAAGTACGTCCGGTTTCGGCCATCGGGCCATCTGTAGTACGGAGGTACGTATTATTAGTGCGCGTACTGTGAATACAGGGGTGATGCTACTGCAGGCCACAAAAGAAGCATCATTTACCACTCCAGAGTCCACTCGCATATTCGCACGTGTTCGCACGATCAACCATTCTCGAAGACGACGAGAAGCTTTCCACGAAGCTTGATCGCAACAATCGGTCCGGCTAGCCAATTCCAGGCAGTGGTGGCCTCACCCCCATTACCAATTTGCACGCAGGCTTGACCCTCACAGGTCCGTGTCCGCGACTCCTAATTATCACGGTAATGCCCATTGATATGAAATTTCGCGCAATCAGTTGTCAATTTGTTGTCGCATTGCATTGTGAGCTGGTCTAGTCTGGTAGGTGAGCGAGCGCTCAGGCTCCAGTCGCCTGTGGCGGCTGCATGAGCAACTGTCCATGTCCCCGCTTTTGGCAGCTTGGGCTTGGCACCTATTACTGCACTTGCACTATCACTTATCAGAGAACGACGTCTCTACGCATAGGACAAGAACGAGGTTGTCGCAACCATCGGATCGGCACGATAACTTATCGTTGCACGATTTGTATCATGTAATAAGGCTACCAATTCTAGGGGTTCTGCCTTGCGCCCAAGGTACGCACCCTGGCGATAGCGGAAGTGGGGAGAGCTTCAACGCATCGGAAGGACCTGACTCAGTTTGGCGGCTTTGTATGGGTTCGTTAACATTCGTCACTGCTGAGCAGGCAGCCTTGACAGGACAGAGCCATCGTACAGACCCTCAAGATCTCGTGATCATGAACAGTTAGGACAAAGGTGGGCCGACAACACTGTTCCACGCCGCTCCCACATGTTTAAGTAAGGAATCACTAACAAGTTGAGTTGTGCTCGGGGCGTGCATCAGTGCCTCGTCATTCAGCACTGGGATGTGATTAATACAGAGATAATGGCCAGACTGACCACGTCCGAGTACGCGTGGACTTGTCAAGTATTACAGCCCGCTGGGAGGAGAAATTCACTCAAAGCCAGAGGTCGCGCTGGGTCGTGCTGAGTGCACCGGAGTGCATCATTTCCTCGTGCTAATTAATTAGAAGCTGTTTGAGCGCAGAGGGCAGGGCGCACAGGGCGCAGCGTACCATACACACATGCATCATACCTGTCGTGCAAGCAACAACAAGTACCAATAACTCGGGGTTTCGGCCTCGACATGGCAATGCAGTTCTTCCGAATTGCTTCTGGTCTGCAGCAGCCAACTCAGACCGTTGTTAGGGTGCCTGCGCCTTTCCCTGAGGTCCAGTCATCTAGGGTTGGTTGATTGCACGGGTTGGTGGGAGACGGTGATAGTTAGTAGCCTAATAAAGTAAGCAGCAGCCTGGGCGGCGCCTGCAGAGCGCCGCCTGCAGTGGCCCTGGCCCATTCCGAGGTACAGGCATCTGCATGGTTGCGCCCGCCTCAGCTCAAGTACCTGCCCGACCTGACCAGGGATGCCTGGCTTCCATCTGGACTCGTCTTTCCTTCCATTTTCCTTCCACTGCAAGGTGGGCCAGATTCTCCAGGCGCTCAGCTAGGACCGGACTGGACTGGACTGGAGCCACCACGACAAGACGGGCGAGAGGGCCCAACTCAATTCCCTCCCCCCAATTTGTCCCAGCTTGTCTCCGGAGCCTCCTTGCCTTCGACTTTCCCAAACCTCCTCTTCGCCATTCCCGACGTCCTACTCACGCGTCTGGACCGCTGCCTCAAACCTGCACGATCTGCCGCACCGATACGATTCTACCCAGTCTCTGAGGCGACCCGCTGCGGCCGTGCCTTGCTTGGCTTTCACGATACTACACCACCACCACCACCACCACCACAACCACCACCAACAGCAACCGACCGCACTAGGCTTCAAGGGCGGACAACCACGACTTGTCGACACTGCCCGACCGGCGAGCGAACAGCGCGACTACCAAACTTGTAGAAGCGCAATGCCCGACATATAGTTTTCTCGAAAACAAAGGACCTAGCCTGCTCTTGTTACGATTCTGCACGTCGGCGCTGTGCTCACTAGCGACCCCATTGCGACAACAGACTCCGCGCCACATTCGCTCCTCTATCCACCAGACGACCATCATCATCAATCCTTGTGCCGGGCCGCCTCTAAACCGGCTGAATTGGCGATAAGATTCAATAGAAAGCTACGAGAAACTCTGTCGGCAGATACTGCCACGATCCTTCGATCAAGCGTACCATTGCCTCCGCACCTCGATCCGCCACCACCAACCTCTGCAGTTGCACAAGTTACAGCGGCGATCCAGTCGCGGGGCTGGTAGCTACCCGTCGACACAATGGACCCTCCTGCTTGCAATGTTATCTACGTCAACCGCGATGTTGGCCCCGGACGTCTTGTCCGTGCCACCGCGGAGGCGGTGGACAGCGATTGGCAAACCGACCAGGTGCGCCGAGATCTACAGCCGCTTCTGGAGGCATTCGGTGATGGTGTGTATCTGATCGGATAGTATCGCAATGCTCCAGCTGACCTTGCTTCTAGTCCATGTCTGTAGCTCTGGTGTAGAATGCTTAGACCGGTTACTCCAGCTTCACGATCGAGCGATGACCGACATGCAGCCTACTTTGATACTACTCGACATCCCGCCCCACGATCGCCTCCGAGAGCAGCAACGACCAAAAACGCGCTCGCGGTCACCGTCGCCAACTGGTTCGCTTCCACGTGAAGAGACACACGCACCTGATGAGGAGCTCTACGGTCTCAACCTGCTGCAAAAGCTGATCACGGAAGCACACCTCCGAAACATTGCAAAGCTCGTTGTTCCGATTCCCATTGTCAGCAACCACCTTTCTAACCACTCAGCCACGGCGCAACAAATGACGGATGGCACACGCGAGCACCATCCTGGTACCTCATCTGGTCTGGCCGCTAACCGCGGCATGATAAGAAAGTGCCTCGAGTTGGGGGCTGCCGATGTCATCATCAGTCCTTTGAGCGTGAGCTGTATATCGACGCTGGAGGTTTGCGCATACAGAGCGCAGCGCGATGCGGCCAAGGAGCATCAGGCGATGCTCGACATCAAGCGGGGCCGACAGCGCTCCTGGGTTGGCGTGAATGAGGAAAGACCTTTTTCGTACCTGCGTGAAGCGATGGTCTCCAACCTCATGAGAGGGATCTGTCGGCAGCAGTCGGAAGACGAGCTGCTGAGCAGCGTCCACGTAGCCGTGTCACAATCGCGGCAAGCTGAGGTGGCCCAGGCCGTGGCCAGCTGGCACTTTTCAGCGCACGCCTTCACCGACGATGAGCTCGTGGTGGCAGCCATGGTCATGTTCAAGCATGCACTCAGCATGCCGGGGCTGGAGAAGTGGCGGATAACGACAGGTAAGTTTATGCACTCTGCTCTGGGGGAGTGGAAAGGGGCTTGCCGCTGACTACCGGATCGTGCAGATCAGTTGATCAATTTCCTCACGGCCTGCCGAGGCGCTTACAATAACTTTGTACCGTATCACAACTTTCGCCATGTTGTCGACGTGTTGCAGGCCACCTTTAATTTCCTGGTCCATATCGGGTCACTCGCGCCGTATCCCACGTCGCCCCAGCAGCCAAGCGCTTCAGACCCGTCGACGAGGTCTCCCATGGGCGCGCTGATCACGTCATTCGAGGCCTTGACACTGCTCATCACCGCTATCGGCCATGATGTCGGCCATCCAGGTGTTAATAATGGTTTCCTGGTAACGCTGAATGCGCCACTCGCGCAGCTCTACAACGACCGTTCGGTCCTCGAGACCTTCCACTGCGCTGCGTACTCCCAGATTCTCCGCAGGTACTGGCCCGCCGCCTTTGAGGATGCCAAGATGCGGAATCTCATGATCAGCTCCATCCTGGCGACCGACATGGGCCTGCACTTTGACTACATGAAGAAGCTTGGCGACGCCCAGGAGAAGCTCCAGGAGAACAACACGACGGAAGGCTGGAACGGGAGGCAAATCGAGGACCACAAGGCTCTTGCGTGCTCTCTGCTGATCAAATGCGCCGATATCAGCAATGTGGTGAGTGATAACGTGACGGGCAACGATGACACTAGGGCTGACAAAGGTGGCAGGCTCGTCGGCATGACGCTGCGCAGCAGTGGATGCACATTCTGGCGGAAGAGTTCTCGCGACAGGCGTCGATGGAGAGCGAGCTCAACATTCCATCCTCCCTCATGGCCCCGCCCAAGAAGGACATGGCATCCTTGGCTCGCGCGCAGCTCAGCTTCATGAACCTGTTTGCCATACCGCTGTTCCAGGGTGTAGCAGACATCATGCCCGGGATGGTGTACACGGTCCACGAGCTTGAGACGAACAAGACTCTCTTTGAGGCGATTGTGGAGGAAGAAAAGACAAAGGAGCAGCAGGGCGAGGCGGCGCAGAGGCGGCTTCGCAAAGAGGGGACATTGTCACCGAGGAGCATGAGCTATGCTGTCGGGATGGAAGAGGCCAGCGCGGAGTCGTCGTCACAGGCTGACCAGCGACGTGACAGGATGATGGAGGGGATATCCGAGGTTCTCGCCGAGACGCCAACAGCGCTGGTCGACGACGAGCAGCGGCCCGAGGAAGCCCTTGCCCTTGATTCATCGCCAAGCCCGCCAACCCGGAAGCCCGCGCACTTTCCGCAGTCCCGGGAGGGGTATAAGGAGGTCAATGGCAAGATCTCGACGTTTGACGCCATGCGGCAACTGGCACAGATCAACCCGCTGGCCGGGCAGGAGCAGGACACCACGGGCAGGGCGGAAGAGCCGCAAGCTGCGCACAGCCGACAAAGGGTGAGCGAGACGACCGAGGGCAGCAGTTCCGTCGCGGGCCTCGCAGGGGACGCAGCGTCGCAGAACACGATGGGCACGGGGAAACTGCCCATGTCGCCGAGCACCAAGGGCACGAGCGTTGTCAGCAAGGAGTCCGTGGAGAGGCCGACGAGCGCTCCCGGGACGGAAGCGCGCAGGTCCGCCTCGGCGGGGGCGGGGGCAGGAGCCGGGGCAAGTCAGCTCGCGCATGGGAGATTTGGACAGTCACCGTCGACGGGGAGCTTGGGCAAGACGGAGGGCAAGGCTTTGAAGAAGAAGACGAGTCGATTCCGGATGAAGGACTTTTCCTTCTTCAAGCGAAGCAAGAGCTCGAATCAGACGCATCGAGGATCCGACACATCGACGATCACTACGACGACTTCTATGACGAACGACAACCAGGGCTGATTTAGAGCTTGGTGTCGAAGGCGGGTGATTATTCCGCATGAACGACATGATGAACAGGCGTTTGTACAACACATCCCGGGGGACGGGCGGCAGCAGATGGCGGGTGCCGACGTTATATTTGCGGAGGAAGAGGAAAGGCACATGCACATGTATAAAGCTCGGTGCGAGCAAGCAGCCAGCCAGCCTACTGCTGAGCGTGGATGGCACGGCATATCATGCGCGTGCTAGGCAGGCGTTTCAATTTTTTTTTGGGTGGACAGGAGTTTGCGGACCCGACTGTGATTTCTGAGCGGACAGCGAAAGGGAAGAAAGGACGGACGGACGGACGGATGGACGTATAGGTGCATGTGATTGATAGCCATTAGGTCGCGGTGAAGACAATGGGACAGACAGTCCGTGTTGGACGAAGCAGCCAGTCGTGCGTGCAGTGCTGAGCATTATGATTAGTCCAGGGATGTGGTGATGTCTGTTAGGTGAAGAGGCATGTCTGGCGAGCTGTGGCAAGCTCGCAAAGGTATTCTCGATTGGGCAACGCCCCTTTGTCGTGTGGGATATGGGGAGGGCGGGCGAGGAGGAGGTTAGGGCGCTGCTGTTGGCATTAGCTTGGCTTGGACTGTCTGGTGAGCTGATGAGACTAACTTAGTTAATTAGGATGGATCGACCTGCTTATTAAGAGTCCTTCCAGCCAGATGCTCAACATTCACTTG
This sequence comes from Emericellopsis atlantica, assembly GCF_019669845.1. Lineage (NCBI taxonomy): Eukaryota > Fungi > Ascomycota > Sordariomycetes > Hypocreales > Bionectriaceae > Emericellopsis > Emericellopsis atlantica. Next base: position 69,237 of record NW_025764713.1, read on the forward strand.
GACGATGAACTGGATGCCCCAGGTTCTGGATCTGGGTCGCATGTCGTCGCTTCCCCGCATTGAGGCGGCCAATCCCCCCGTCATGGATCCTGGAGCAGCACTGGCCACCCTCCCTCCCTCCCCATCAATTCCTCCATCTAATTGGCAAGCCATCCACTACTCACTCTGCCACCGAATGCCGTGCATGAGTAGTCGCCAATGTGGTGTCTCCTTTAGGAAGAAACGGCCCTGGCCCGGCCACTCGCCCCAAACCTCCTCCTCACGCGACGCGGGACGACGAGCGGGTGATGGATGGATACCGCGGTTTTCCGACCCCGGTGGATGATGTTGGCTGCTCAAGCTTGCCGTGGCCGCTTGTCAAGCAGGGACCCCGGCCTCTGGGCCCTTGTTGATGATCCGACTGTCCGACGCTGCTCATATTTGTCGTTCGCACAGCACTCACCTCTTTCAACATCATCATCACCACCACCATCACGCCTGCTCTCCTCTGTCGAGAAACATAACCCACCCATACGGTGGATTCCTACATCGCTCCTTGGCCAATCCACCCGCCTGCTTCTCATCTGAAGCTGGCGACTCCCAATCCCTCGCCTGACCTCTACCTGTCCCTCCACTCGTTCATCGTCCAGAGTAGCAGCAGCACCACCGGGCGCACGCACATGGCCGATATGGACGCTCTCCCCGGGGCCAAGCCAGTCCTCACGCGGATGCCCGCGCTGCCGCCCAGCGACTTCCTGACACCAGAGCAGTGGGAGGTCTTCTATGCCTTGATGGATGGCGCCCTGCCTGGCTTCACTTCCAAGTCGAGGGCGCCCCAGCTCGGCGAGGCGCACCACGTCGCCCTGCCCGATGCCGAGTTTGACAAGATCCTGGACGAAGCGTCCAAGTTCCTCCCTGAGGGCCAGACGCGCGAGGATCTCGCTGAGTTCCTCGCGGCGAGGCCCGCCTCGGAACAGGCCTTGAGGGACGACTGCCTGCGGACGCTGGACGTGAACCCTGCCAAGAACAAGCTCGGGCCTGTGATGGACATGCTCAAGTAAGACCAGACCTCCCTCTTCTGTTCCTCTCTCCCAATGCTGCCGAAGCTAACCCGACTTGCTACAGCACACGCCTTGGGAGTCTCTTGCTCACCGGGTACTGGTCGCCCGTGACGGCGCAGCCCGCCCACGTGCGCCACGCCATCATCAAGTCGTGGAGCACATCCTCGTTCCCCGTGCTGCGTGGCCTGGCCAAGACGGTGGCCAGTCTCGCGTTGAAGGCGGCCACCATGACAGACTCCAAGCTGTTCGCGCTGGCTGGGTACATGGACGCCCCGCGCGACTGGAAGAGCGTCGATGGGTTTCCTTACGACTTTCTCCAGATCCAACCCGGCAGCGACACGCACGTCATCGAGACGGACGTGGTCGTCGTCGGCACGGGACCGGGAGGTGGCGTGGCCGCCAAGAACCTCGCCGAGGCCGGACATCGCGTGCTCGTCGTCGAAAAGGGCTACTACTTTCCCCCATCCCAATTTCCCATGGACCAGACGTCGGGCCTTCACTACCTCTACGACAACGGCCAGCCGTACTTGACCGAGGACGGCAACACGTCCGTCCTGACGGGGAGCTCGTGGGGCGGTGGCGGCACCATCAACTGGAGCGTGTCCCTCCGGACGCAGGACTATGTCCGCCAGGAATGGGCCGACGACAAGGGCCTCCCCTTCTTCGCGACCAAGCAGTTTGACCAGTGCCTCGACCGCGTCTGGGACTTTGTCGGCGCCGGCACCGACGCCATCCGCCACAACTACAGGAACAATGTGCTCCTGCGCGGCTCCGAAAAGCTCGGCTGGCGCGCCCACCCCGTCGCCCAAAACACGGGCAACACGGAGCACTACTGCGGCCGGTGCACGCTGGGCTGCGGCTCCAACGAGAAAAAGGGGCCGGCCGCGTCCTGGCTGCCGGCGGCCGCCGAGCACGGCGCGGAGTTTATGGAGGGCTTCCACGTGGAGAGAGTGACCTTTGCCGAGGACGGCACCACCGCGACGGGTGTCATTGGCGACTGGACGTCCCGTGGTCCTGACGGCGACGTGTCCGCGCCGGAGGGCGACAGGGTGCGGAGGCGCGTGCAGATCAAGGCCAAGCGGGTGATTGTGTCGTGCGGCACGCTGCAGAGCCCCCTGCTCCTCAAGCGCAGCGGCATCGAGGTGAGAAGGTCTGGTGTCAGAGGAACAGCACTTACTGACTTCAAATTAGAACGAGCACGTCGGCAAGAACCTGCACCTGCACCCGGCCAACATGGTGTCGGCCACGTTCGCCGAGCCCCAAGAGGGCTGGGAGGGCGGCATCATCACGAGCTGCAACGACGAGTTTGAAAACCTGGACCAGCACGGCCACGGCGTCAAGATGGAGACGACGTGCATGGTCCCCTTTACGTGCCTGTCCTCGGTGCCCTGGACGAGCGGCCTCGACACCAAGCTCATGCTCGCCCGCTTCTCCCACCTGGCCTCCTTTGTCACCATTGTCCGCGACCGGGACACGGGCACCGTCTTCCCCGACCCGCGCACCGGTCTGCCCCGCCTCGCGTACGAGGTGTCCCCCTTTGACCGCGACCACGCCCTCCAGGGTATCGAGGGCATGGTCAAGATCTGCTACGTCCAGGGCGCCCTCGAGATCATGCCGTACATGCCCGGTCTCGCGCCTTTCCGGGTCGACGCGGAGGCACGCGCCGCGTTCGAGGAGGGCATGGCGCGCGGCGAGGTCAAGGACCCCGAATTCTCGGATCCGAAGCTCAAGGCCTGGCTCAAGGAGCTGTGGCGCCTCGGTCGCGCACAGCCCCTCGGCCCTGTCGCGTCGGCGCATCAGATGGGCACGTGCCGCATGGCCAAGGCCCCCGAGGAGGGCGTCGTCGATCCCAAGGGCAAGGTCTGGGGTCGCGAGGGGCTGTTTGTCGCGGACGCCAGTGTCTTCCCCAGCGCGAGTGGTGTCAATCCCATGGTCACCAACATGGCCATCTCGGATATGATCTCGAGGGGTGTGAGCGAGGGTCTTCGAGCGCAGGGGGGATTTGATAATGGCGTCGTGAGGCCTGTTCATAGTTGATTGGTTTTGAGTACCCTGTACGCGCGTATGTTTGGGGATAGCGCAAGCGGCAGCGTTGTAGTTTGGTTGTTTGACTTTCCAAGCTTTCACTTTTTTAGTATATTGATTTACCTGGGTATACTGAGCCCGTAGCAAACGTGTACAGATCTGCTTGACAGTGGTCACACAATGTGCTGGTCGTGCTCGGTCTACTGTCCGTGGCGACAGAACCCCTCTACTCACCGGCTGCCAGCTGTCCATGTCGATCGACACGATGTGCAAAGCACACTGGATGTGAAATCATTCGAACCCAAGGCGTTTTCCAACGTGCGCACCCCGCAAAATGCCATCTCACCGACATATTCATGCATCGTCATGTCATCAAGTGCCGTGACATATCCATGTCCGGCCCCGGAGGCTCCACTCTTCATTGTGGCAGGCGGCAGGCCTGCCGAGGCTAGCACAGCCACCCGGGCTCGCCGTGCCTGCAGCCTGATGGCAACCGAAATAGGGCCTGAAGCCACAGCAGACAAGCCACATGTCCTTGCATACTTCGTCTGGGTGAATACGTAAGTAAGTAAAAGTGATCAATTAGCCACTGTTTCTTTTACCCTAGCCTCCAGTCACGCACGATGCACGCCTCAGCTGTGCAAGGGTCTTGAAATGCTGTTTGCTGTCCCAACTCGGTAGAACGCCACATTGCCCGCCCGTCTCCAGTGGAGCCTCCCGTGGCGCTCCGCACCGTCCATCGGCCACGGGCACGGAGATTTTTGCACTTTGGGCAGATCTTGCACAGCCTGTTATTTTTGGAAACACCATGGACCCGGAAACATGGGACTTTCCATACGCCAGATATGGACATCTCGTGATGCAGATTTTCCACGTAGTATTCGCCACTGACGAGCAATCTCAGCTGCCACGAAGCAAGCGACGGTAGCCGCGCGGTCGCAAATCCATTGTCTCGTGACCACGACGGGACCCTGGGCCCTGGTCCTTGGCTCCAAGAACAAGTTTCACAACGTCATAGGCTTGGTCTACAAAGCCAAGGGGGAGGACGGCCGCTGGTAACACGTATGCAGAACAATTCAGACCGAGCTGCCAGGGGAAGCTCACGTGACTGCACTGGCCGATCAAGTGACTCCTGTTGGACTGCCACGCGGGAGTGCGGAGGAGGCGAAAATACAGGATCTCGAAATAGGAATCGCATAGTACCCCTTTTCGAGCCCTTGTGCATCGCTCGCCTTGAATATGCAATATGCACCACAGTAATTGCCGACTGGCAATGCTGGATCTTGTCCAAAAAGCGGGCGAGTGCTGCATGCTCTGGAATCTGATATCGCTAGAACTCTTGCATCCGCAGGTACCGATACTTTGGCACTGTGGCTGGTGGACACTGCTCTGGTGTTTTCAACCACAGAACATGCAAGGACGAGCTTCATATTGTAGGACAGAATGCCAGGTTGAAGTAGGCTTAGACATTGCGTCTCTACCAATATTCCGGTGACGAAACCGGCTCAACTGGACGCCTAGTTGGGGCTACACAGAACAGTCTGTTATACCTGGCGCAATCTGATATCGAGTCAGTCGAGCGCAACTGGCTGGCCCACAAGTCCACGACGAATCTAGGCCCTGTCTCTGCTGTGCCTTTGAACAATGATCAAACGGTACCATTCATCAATTCTTGCCTCGATGATTGGTCTTTAATCAGACGGCCCTGGCGAATAGTAGTACGCGTCCGAGGCTTCGAGGTTCGGCCGCACTCCTGGTCGGAGACCCACTCAACCACCCTTCAACACATTATGCGGCTGGCCAATGACCGTACAGAAGTGCCCTTTTCAACCTCACCTCATCCAAGGCGCTACTCGGACACATGCCATCCATAGGCTCTCGTCGCTTCCAGTCCTGTGAACATCTCTTGGGGTTCCATGTCCTCCTCATCCCCATTGTCTCACCATCCTCGGGGCGCCATCACACTTATCATTCAAATCCCGTCTCTCTGGGTCCTGCGATTTCCCAATCAGCATGGGAGACTTATACGTCGAGCTCGATCCCCAGACGGGTGTCAAGGACCGTCGACCGCGTGTGGAAGGCATCCACAGCATCATGTCCATACCAGGGACTCACTCAGGGGCAAGTGCCCGCCCCTAAAGGCGCAGGTTTGGCGGCTTCTTCCTTGGCCGGGAAAAGGGGGGGGGGGGGTATCCTGGCGACGGCAACGAGGAGTCGACGACACCCTCAAAGACGGAGCCGTAGGCCAGTGTGCGCGACCATCGGCAGCAGCACGCGCCTGTTTCACTTGTTCTGTGCTGACGCTGGAAACTTGATATATGACGGTCATCTGTTTCTCTCCATGGCCCTTTGAGACATGCACCGCGCGTCCATTTGTGCGTGCATGTACCTGTATAGACCATGAGCAGACGCGTGCAGTCATGTGGTATCAAAAGCTGTCCTCGGCTCGACACGCCTCAAAGACCGTGGTAATTTCAGTGCCGACGAATTGGCGTTGTAGCCGGTCCTCTGTATTAAGCAGCGTTGGTCACGATAAGCCCACAGACTTCTCCATTCTACGGCGTGCATGATACCAGGTGGCCTTTATTTGGGCGAGGTCCTATTCTATACGCTGACGCCTCGTATGACAAGCATGTGGTCGTTTCCAGAAGTCTGCATGGGCTGCAGGCCAATTTGCTGCTCGCAGAGGGTCTGTCTGCCGTCCCTGGTGGCTGCAAGACGATGCGGTACGATAGTACCAACCGGACAAAAGGCATGCATCATTCATCTGCAAGCTGTCTACCCCCGTGCGACCCTGCCCGTGAATCCCAGAGCCGCACATGAGTCCAAAGATTGATGAATGGTCGATTGCGTGGTGATCTAGGATGGTGACACTGCGGATGTCTCGGCCGTAGTCAGTCAATCTGTACGCAGACACATCAAAGGCTAAATAAGCGCCAACGGCAGCTCGGTCCAGCCCTCGTTTGGCCAAGTTGTCAGTAACACGAGCCTCGACCAGGGCTTGGTTCTGCCGCCATGACGATGATGGTGACGGCGGATCTGTGAATGCGCCAATGACCCCAGATTCAGGAGCGAAAGCAACTGACTCACATGACCTTGCCTGAGCAGAGCAGAGCAGACTGGAGTGACGGGAGACTGGATTGGAGGCAGGCGCGCGTACCGGTACGAGCGCAGGTACGAGCGGCTTGGTGCGGCAGCTGGAATCGGACAGTGTGGCGTACGTACGTACGAGCTCTGCAGCTTTCAGCTGCGCAGGCCTTCTTCCTCGCATGCACAGGGCAGATCCCTCATCATGCATGCAAGCACAGCCTCCAGAGTCCAGCAGCAGCAGAAGCGACATGCGCTAAGACAGCCATTATGCATGATGCATCGGCCGACTACCAAGTATTAGCCCTAGCCCAGAGCTGCCTGCTATAGCGCGCTGTCGGAGCGGGCCTCTGCTTGTAGAAGGCTAGAAGCTCCTCCACTTTTAGCGCTGGGCGGTGCCTGCTAGCGATCGAGTGCCTGTTGCTTCAACTTGCACAGCGCTGTGCCAGTGGGCCGCCACTGGGACCCGGGCCCCAGCTAAGGTACGGAGCGCCCCGGCCAGCCCATCGCAGGTATATCTCGGTGCGCTCCCGCCCTCCCATCCCCCCCTCTTCCTTTTTTGCTCCTCACCACGAGGTCCTCGTCCTTCTCTTCTCTCACGGGTTGCGGCAGCTTAGCAGGCGATCCCATATCACGTCAAGAATTCCCAATCACTGCTCTGCTCCGTCATCTCGCCTTTTCTTTTCCGTCATCTCATATCTATATCTCGTCGCCTCTGTCCGACACCGAACGAACCCCGCCTTTGGATATACCCTCACGCTTTCACGCTTCAACTTCTACGATACCGATACGATACGATACGATACCCCCAACTCACCATGCCCGTTCAATTACTGCCGGCTTCGGCTGCCGCTTTCGCACCCCGCGCCTCATCAGTCAATGTTGTCCTAGGATCCAAGGTTGAGCTCTGGTTGACGCAGACCCTCAAGCGCATCAACCGAGTCAAGCGCCCACTCAACAGCGTCCCTCAACATCAGCGCTGCTTGACAGAGACCTTGTCGTCGTCAAATGCCATTTGGACACTCGCTTCCCTCATGCTGCCTAAGCTCCCCGAGGCGGACACGCCGACCGACCCAGATGAGGCCATGTTCAGCCACCAGCTCATTCATGTCGAGGCCTACATTGTCCATGTCGACATGGTCTTGCGCAACGAAGTCGCCTACAAGCTCACCAAGGACACCATCGAGGCGCTTGTCGAGTACCACAAGGAGATCCACTGCGTCGACGCCAAAGCCAACACCCACGACTGGCCCGACAAGGACCAGCAGTGCAAGAAGCTCCACGAGGACTTCGTCCAGGCCATCAACAAGTTTGTCTACCGGACTCATGTGTCTGCGCTCGAAGGTCTCGAGGAGGAAGGTGCTGGCGAGCTCCTATGTGGAAAAAGCGACGAGGTCAAGATCCAGCTCGGGAATCTCATGAAGCCGCTCCTGCCCCCGCCTTCTCGCGCCGTCGACATTGTCCGCCAGCCTCCCCTGCTGCCCAGCTCGCCGGCCGCCAACATGTGGCCCCAGTCTTCTGTCAATGGTGGTGGTCTCCCTGCCGTGGATGCTTGGAGGATCTTGCCCTCGAGCCCAAGTGTGACCTCGACATCTGCCGATTCCAACACAAGCCCCATCTGGGCCAACATGGGAATGAGCGAGTGCCAGTTGCCGTCCCCCACGCACGCATACAGCCCGCCTCACACCACGGCTGGATTCTACTTCGGCTCACCACAGGTGACGGCTCCCATGCCCCCTCTCCCCCTCCCCAGCATGTTCGCACCAGCTCAATGTGGTGTGAGCGTGGGCATAGGGATGGGGATGGGCATGAACATGGGCGGCTTTGGCTGGGATCGCTACAACGACTTCGCGGCCATCATTTGACAACGACAACCGCCAGGCACGGAGGGTCACCTTCCCGTGGTCACCACCTCGCCCACATGACATTGTGCGACGCATGTTTCCCGGAGCGAACAACAAACCAATCGACTTGTACAGCGGCATAGAACCAGCATCATCCCATCGGCATACGTATCGGCGTTTATATCCATTTGCATCGGACCGGAGTTCAAATGATTCGACAGATATCCACCCTTCGCGACATCTCCGTTCATCGTTATTTCCTCTTTCTTTTATTGCTTTTTTTTCCGGCCTGCAACACAGCGAGCGTCTTTGTTTTTCTGGGGAGCATTTCCTGTTTTTTCGCCTCGGGGAAACATCACTTGGCTCCCCCGTCGCACACCAGCCGCTAGTTCGGCCTCTGGACTGTTCCTCTTCACGGCACCGTCATCGGCGCTAGATCCGGGGCCGGCCTCCCAACGCACACGCAACACGGCAGCGACGACGATACTCACAACAAGACGGCTTGCGACACATCTTTCTTTTACACTGTTTCACGGTTACATCATGGGTCAAAGATAAGAGGAATGCAGCAATGCGCACCGCTCGGCTAGTTCCGAGACAGAATCCGTTCAGGATGTCGATTCCCCAATCGCTATTTTCCTTGTCTGTCTTTTTCCTTTTCCCTTCAAATAATACGGCAAGAGGCGGCTTTCTCTGAGGACTACCCCTTAATTGGGTGCTGGTTGCTCGAAACCACCACACGACCATCACCTTTACTTCTTTCCTTGGCTTAATTTCCCGCTTACGACTATTTGACGACGACTTTACGATTTGACGAACGAATAATCACGACTAAGTTCGACACGAGATTACGTTGACGAGACACCGGCTTGATGTCGGACTTGCTTACTACCTTACCTGCTCGACTTATTGTCCTTATTCGATTCGACATGGACACTTTCGCGGTTTGTTGGACTGGTATCCAACCACGCGCGATTCACTAGTCGTCATCAGCTCGTATGCCCCGTGGTATCTGGAATACATGGACGCTATGGGTTGGATTTTCTGGGACACGCCACAGCAACTGGACCAGTTGCTGACGGAGAGATCAAGGTTCAGCCACTGAGCTGGGCATCATTACGCTTCTGCTGAGCAGAGCTGATGCGGAGCCTCTCTTGTCGCCAAGCCGGGTTGTTTGCTGGATAAACACAGCCTCGTGCCATCTTCCAAGAGATCAAGAGCGGCATATCCTGCAACCATTCTTTAATCCCGATACTGTATCTGCTAGCCGGACAGTTTGGGTTGAGCGACATGGTCCATGGGTATTCTGCTTTTGGTTTGCGGAAGATGCCATCGGTGAACAACCCTGGCCCCCTGTAGCTCATCTCACTACAAAACCCTCTTCGCCCCCCGCGCCGCGTCGTCACGGAGAAATCTACCGACGGCGCGACCTGGTCGTTGGTGAAGGGGTGCCCGCTGGAGGGTGCGCTTCGCGGCCACCCCTGGTCGCTTCCATGCGTCCTGCGAGGCCCTTGAGATGCTGGATATATACAAATGTGCGTGCGAGGGCGCCGGATTTGCCCTGGAGGCAAGCGCCCTCGCACAAGGACAAGCTTACTATGAAACTGAGTATCACTGCTCGTGTTGTCTTGCCGCCGCAGTTCTAGTTAATTGAACACCATCTGTTCACCTTTGTGTGTCCTGGGCCTGTGAACGCACATTGATGTCTTGATTCTTCACGCGAAAAAGTAGCCAATACTCCCAAATGAAGAAGCAAAAGCCTCGATATCGCCCCGAGGTGTTATCATTAGAAAGTCGTACATATCCCAAATGCGCTATCGTTCCCGCCTCGTTGTGTAAGGTTGAGCCTCACGTGCCCGGACGCGTCTCGGGGAGTAGTCTCATGCCTTCAATGTGCCTGATCACGCCCCTGGGCCCCGAAATGTTCCCTCCTCGCTTTGCCCCATGACATAATGCAGGTGTACTTTGTATAGATGAAAAGTCTGTCTCTCTGCGTGCGCGTGTGTGTGTTCATCATGTCATTCGTGTTGTACAAAAAAATAAGGAAGAGAAAGAATGCTTCGTGCTGATGGATCCGATGCCTTAGTCCTGGTTCACGGTTTGCTAAATCAAGCGTTAGTACAACAGACCAACCCAGTCATGAGGGGACGAAACATACCACCAGCCAGTCCATGCCTTCATTCACACCGCTCCCGTCCACCGCCGAGCAGGCCATGATACTCCAGTTGCGGTCCCGCAGCTCGCCGAGACGCAGCGCCTCGGAGATCTCCCCCGCACCCTTGGCGCCTGGCTGGTCCTGCTTATTGGCAAAGACGAGCAGCGCCGCGTCCTTGAGCTCGTCCTCGTTCAGCATGGTGGCGAGCTCGTCCGAGGCGGTCTGTAGACGCTCGATATCGGTCGAGTCGACGACGAAGATGACGGCCGCCGTGTTGGCATAGTAGCACCGCCAGTACGGGCGAATACTAGTCTGGCCACCGAGATCCTGTTGGTGACCGTGTCAGTTTCCTTCTCGTTGCGAGGGGAAATGCTCTTGCGACTCGCAGGTGGTACGTACCCAGACATTGAAGTTGAGATTCTTGTATGTGACGGATTCCACGTTGAAGCCAATGGTGGGTATAGTTGTGACGACCTCTCCAACCTTCAACCTGTACAGCAGTGTCGTCTTGCCTGCATTGTCCTACTTTCGTCTCAGCCGCGATGCTCACGTTGTGTGGGGGATAGTGTGTTGCCCCTTACCAGTCCCAGAATCAGAATGCGGATCTCCTTCTTCGACCAGAGCAGGCCGCTCAACCATGACATTGACTGACCCATCCTGCCCACGGTCTAATGACGGCGCTGATCAGTAGCGATTCGTTTTGCTGCCCTGGCGAGATAGGGTCCTTGTTTGTTTCTCCGATCAGGGGGGGATCTTCGTGGTTGCCCGAGCACGTCGATTGTCGATCCTCTCGCGCTACGTCTTGTCGTGGGTGGATGGCGCAAAGGCGGAAAGGGGTATTTGTATTGTAGAGACTCAAAGTCTAATATCTTTGCGGTGATGATTTCTGTATTTCGGACTCGGGCGCGCTCGTCGTCGTGCTTCTTTGCCTCTGGAGAAGATGAACCAGAGATTAGAAATCGCAGTCTCCTATTCTGGACCTGAGGTATGATACCAGCAGACCTCCCTCTCGCTGGGCGAGACCCATCATGCTTTTTAGGTGGACCTCCAGTCGGGAAAGCCAAACGGCGAGCGCTGTTCTGGGGTTCTGGGGATGTGATTGGCTCCTGGATGGACTAATATGAATGCACAGCTTATTTCACTTTCATGCCATAGAGAACCGTCGTCACATGGACAGGAAAATTGCCGGTGTCTGTGGGAGCAGCTCGTCTCTCGACTGTTCTGCTGATCTGGCAGTGTTCTTCATGATGGGGCCAATCCTTAGTGCAGCGAGCGAATCTCGTGAGCAGCGCGTTGTACTGAAGGTGTCATGCGACCACGATTGAGTGCACATTCTTCCACTAAATTCAGCTCAGGCAATTTGAACGCATCGCCCACTGTAACCAAGGGAATTAATTCATGACTTGGAGCTTCGCGAATACCATGCAGTCATCTCCCGGAAGGTTGTGGCATTGAGAGACGATACTGTCCTTCGTTTATCGGGCATAGATAGCATTGCATGATAATTTTGTCGCCGTATCCCAAGCCACCAGCGGATTTCGATGACATAATCTTTTCAAATTTCCTTGCACCCGCCACAACGCTCAGCCACAGATGGCCTTCCCCTCTGCGACTAGGGCTCATCGCCCACACGATCCGCTCTGGCCAAAATTCTCGTTAAGGTAACCTCGAATTCAAGACTATCATCACCAAACCACCGACTCGACACACATCGCCAACCAAGATGCCGGTACGCTCCCCTACAACCACGAGACTCGCAGTCAGAGCGCTTCTATTGAGGATTTGAATTCCTGATTCCGCCGGAACCTGTTCGCCACGGATGATGGAGTTTCCCTCGAAGGCCACTGCGACGCCTTGCCCCCCTCGACCACAACGATGATGGCTGACGTTTTCTTCTTCCTCACAGAGCCACAAGTCTTTCCGTACCAAGCAGAAGCTTGCAAAGGCACAGAAGCAGAACCGCCCTGTGCCTCAGTGGATTCGCCTTCGCACAGGCAACACCATCCGGTGCGTTTGCCCCTTCTCATGGCCAGTTGCTCCACGACAAATCATCCGGAGACCTCGCCACGGCCAAAACACTCTCCCAACCATCACGCACGCAGCTACTAACATGACGACAGCTACAACGCTAAGCGCAGGCACTGGCGCAAGACCCGCATCGGTATCTAAACGTCTCGCCCTACACCGAGTTTCCTCCAGCCTCCGATACGTCCTCGCACAACTTTTCACCATATCGGCAACGCGACTGTGACAACATTTCTCGCGACACCTGCCGATCTGCGACGGAACGCAAAGACATTGAGATGGCTGTTACGACGATGACGGCTGGGTATTGAGAATTTACCGCTTGTTGATTTTGGGGATGCGCAGTGGATGAACAATGAAATGATGTGGGCAGGGAAGCCCGGTTTTCTCAGGTTCTGCATGTCACGGTCCGGCTACTAGGGAATGGAAAGCAAAAGACTTTGACGCCTTATCTCTTATTATGCTCGCATCGTGGATCATGCCACCACTGTTAAACTGTGATGTTCACTTGCCGCACCCTGCGGTACCTCGCCTGCCGAAGCGTTGCGGAGTCTGTTAGGCTGCTTTATGATCACCATCGCCATGCCGTGCCGTGTCGCTAAAGCTGTTCCATTGTGCTCTATTCGTGTGAAGAGCGAGGAGCACCGTGTACGCATACTTGATCCGACAGAGCATTGCGATGCCTCAGCCCCATGACCACCCATGTGCCATGGCAGTCACTTGGCCACTGATGCCGTTGCGACCCTGAACTGACATCGAACTCATCCCCGATAACCTGAACGCCGAGAGCAAAGAACCATAAATTCATTCCCTAGCAGAGGCCGCATTCATCCTCATTCAAGCAGCGTGGTTTTGCGGGCATTAGCGGTCCTCAGCCCACTCGTTCTCACGGCGGATCTGCTCCTCTTCTTCGGGAGTGAAGTCGTTTGTGATGTTGAATGTCTTGCGAATCTCCTCAGGAGACTTGCCTTTGATCATGTTGGCGACAGTCTTGCACCCGACATCGAGTAGGGGCTTGATGTCCAGATAGTTGGCGGCCTATGCGATAATTAGCTGGATTCGCCACGAGTAGAGCCCGGGATCTATAACGCACAAGGATGATCTCAAAGAGCATCTCTTGGTCAACCTGCATGAACTTCTGGTCCCATTCCTCAATCTCGGTTGTCTTCTTACGGGCATCGGACTCGTCATCGGGGTTTTGCTGGGGATCGTTGCGGTGGTGGTCACACCATTCGATAACTTTCCGGAGCACGGCCTCGTTCACCTAGAAGCCTGGTCAGTCTCTCTTGCCTTGGGGAAACGAACGGAATCGGAGGGAAGAGGCGGGGGAGGCGACATACGTTCTGGATGGGAATCGCGTTGCTCTGAGAGATGGTGTCGCTGCCCAGATCGTCCAACAAGTTCTTGATGAGCATGGAGCGCTCGGCAACAGCCCTGTCTTCAAAGGTTGTTAGATCAGAAGCGAATGCGTAGAGTCCGGGATGCTGACGTACCAACTTCAATAGAGACGTTGTCGCTGGACTGGAGCCAGACCTTTGCGTCCGTGGCGGCCATGGTAAGAATAAGGGCTGATTCTATCTCGAGTGTTAGGACAGTGCTTCGTAGATCGAGTGGATGCGGTGGAAGGAGGCACTCGGCGAACGAACGAGCTGGCGATCGTGCGCAGGTGCTCATGCGAAGATCTGAGGAGCGTGTGGCATGCAGTGGACGTACTGGAAGGTGGTGGGAATGAATGTGGCGTTTCGGAGTCTGTTGGCGAAAACGGATCCTCTGATACTGGATTTGATGCGAGTGGATGGGTTGTTGCGAGGTGGTGATTGCTCTCGAATGAACAGGCACAGTCAAAGCGAGGAGGGCGGTCGGCGTTCAAATACTGCCCCACGGCGGAGGCTGGATTGCCAGTGCAGGCACTCACTCCAGTGGCAGCCTGAACCGCGCAGGCACGTATGACGAGAGGCAGCACTGCGGGGCATAATTAATTGTTAACCTTCACACCCATTAATAGCCACTTGGCTTGACCAGTAGGACAACATCGAAAGGAAACAAAAAAAACAACCAGAAACACAAGCTCTGGACTCAGGATGCTTTGTCTATCTGTTTTACCTTCCGGCGTCGGGGCTTTCGAAGATGCTCGCCTTTGTTACGTCTGACCTGGGGCGAGCTCCTAAATATTCTGATTCTAGGGGCGGCAAGCAACATGACCATTCAAGGGAGTGCGTGAACTCCTTCCAGGAGTCAGGACACCTTGTTATTGGTGTGGACAGTGGTCCTTGCGTTGAATTCAGGCACTGACAAACCGATCTATTACTACGTAGGTTTGCCCTGGCGTTTCGATGCACGTTTCTCGCCCTCGAGGCATGGCCGACTGGCTTGTGCTCTCAAAGTCATGGCCTTCTTTCACAATAAGAGACGGCAGCAGGGCACCGGACATCAAATAGATACCTGATAGCCTTCGGGCGCCAAGGGCCTAAACCTTATGCGCTCGCCTTTCTCTTCTGCCACCACTTGGCGCTGCAGCCTGGGGTAAAACTGCCAAGTTTGACCCGACATTTGACAGTGGTAGATCACTGGTATTGTTGACGTCGGGGGCCAGTGCGAGTAGAACCTCATTGCATGGTGATACCACGCGCTAATCCGAACACTCTGATAATACGCTGTCTTGTTCGCTCCAGTCCAGTCGCAAGACAGCAAAGACCTCTACGTGAACTCGTTCACAAAGCGCTGTGGCTTCGATCAAGTCTTACACAGCAGCCTGCAAACGTTCTCAGAGCGCGTTGCCAGTGCTGTACCATCGATCCCCATTCCAGCTGCGGGCTTGGCCAAGAATGGTCTCAGATCCCCCTGGGGTGCAAGACATTTGAGTCGACATGCTTCATACCTAGCAAACGCTTTGGGTAACACAGCTACCTTGCCTCTGCTCATCATCTCCTACTAAGCGCGCGCTGGCAGGAGCAGCGTTTCTGAACTATTGCCAGCCCTGTTTGGGGCCCCGGTTACAGATGTCTCACCTACGCGTGAGCCGAGTTGGGGACACATTTGCAATGACAATGGCTTCAGGCCAGAGTCTAGACTCTAGACGCTGATGATAGCTTTCGGCTTGTACTTGTATCATACCTATACGATAAGATGCTCTGTTGCTGTTCAAAGTACAGTCTAGGGATACCGGACCCGAGAGATGATTCACAAGTCTGTTCATCGTCGTCGTCTAAAAGGCATCACCCGTAGGTATTGTCTGCCATTGAGGCGTGGTCCGTGGATGTTGCCTGCCTAATGCCCGCTGAAGGGTCGGGAGCAACCGAGTGGGGGCCCGAAAACGCCTGAAGCGCAAGGCAGATCAGTAATAAGCGGCCCCTGAGGCTAGTCCCAACTCCGATGAAGCGCGCTCAAACACGAGTACGTACGTACGTATGATTGCGCATGTGTGATTGGAAAATTCCTGTAAAACCATCGAGATACGATGCGACCAGTAAAGTCAAATTCTTCCACTTCACATTTGGCATCGCTCGTGCAAGGACGAGAGACTACCTTGATAAGGTAATAGAGTTGTGCTTGGCCGGAAGCAGATGGCGTCACGCTGCGGCTCTAGAGTGCTTGCAGGAGCCGCGTGCGAGACTGGTGGTTGCCCACCTGAGCTGCCTTGCCTGACGTCCACATGCAGTCCATGCTCTCGATTCATAAGGAAGAAAAACAATCGTTTCTAATGGCCTTAGGAGAATTTGTGAATGGGGATCTTGGGCTGAAAAGTTCAAGCCGAGCTACGTAGTAGTAATGACAATAAGAAGCAAAATAAAATATCCACAGCTCTGGCCATCATCTCAGGGGACCTCGCGCCAAGACTTGCCGGACTCGGGACGCCCAGTCGCGCCCGCGCCCTTGGACCGCGACCAGCGCATTCGATCCCACCATCAGCTTTCTGTAATTAATTGTCAACACGCATCCTGTTGTTCCTCCTTCTCGTTTTCTCTCCATTCATTTTTGCCTTGTATTATCAGAAATCTCTCGCTTCATTAATCTACTAGTAATCACCTTTCCATCCTACTTGCAAGCTTCCTTTCTCTGGCCTTGTTTGCAAACCTACCCCCTTGGTACCCTACAGAGCCCTTCCGATCGCATCCCACATCCCACGCGCGCTCAGCAACGGGATCGCGACAACTCGAAACGAATCCTAGTCCATATACCGAAGCTGGTGCTGGTGCGCGGAGGACCTACAACCATACATCCGGGGTCGCCATTCTCACTCAGACGACGACGATAGCTCCAACTTTGTTGAACACCTCACCTGCAATCGCCTCGAGTGAGTCACGATTGACTTCGGGTCGTCGCCTTCTCGAATACGACGCCATCTGGCCTGTGGAATAGGAAAAGCATGTGGCGGCGTACATACTTGTTACTGGTGCTGGTGCGGTTATGGTTCGCCCTCTCGCCAAGTTACCTACATCCGGACGAGAATTTCCAAGGTCCAGAGGTCATTGCAGGTTAGTTCAGCATCAGCGAAAGCACGGCTTTTGGTTTTGGCGCCTTCCAGGCCACTGTTCTTTCAGCGTGGGCTAACGTCATGTGCTACAGGAGAGATCTTCAGCTACCCCGTGCGTCGAACGTGGGAGTTCACAAGCGACAACCCCATCCGCAGCGTCTTTCCCCTATGGCCCGTGTACGGACTACCGATGCTGTTGCTGCGATGGCTGTGGATCGGCAACGGTCAGGACGGCGAGATTCCTCCGATTGCAGTGTTCTGGACGCTGAGGGTCCTCATGTTCTTGATAAGCTTCGTTCTCGAGGATTGGGCGCTTCATGAGTTGATCCCTTCGCCCAAACATCGCCGTGTCGCAGTGCTGCTTGTGGCCTCATCCTATGTCACATGGACGTATCAAACCCACACATTCTCCAACTCTGTCGAAACACTGGTTGTGGCTTGGAGCATGGTCCTCATTCAAAGGATCGTGGATGACCAGGTAAGCTTGTCCACCAGTCACCCCTCTATACTCACGCAACTCACACACGACAGCAACAATCGTCATTCATGGCCTCCTTTGTGCTAGGCGTCGTCAGTGTCTTTGGCCTCTTTAATCGAATCACCTTCCCGGCTTTCTTGGTGATCCCAGGCTTCCGCCTGATTGCCCACTTCTGGAGAAAGTAAGTAGAACATCATACATGGGTTGCGCTTCCACTAACTGGTGCAGGCCTCTGTCGCTGGTAGCGGTAGCTTTGGCGGCGATGATAACGACAACGGTCGCGATTGCTCTTGACACCGCGTTCTATACTGCCGAACCCATAACATGGTCTGACCTGATCAGTCGCCCTGTGATCACGCCATGGAACAACCTGAGGTACAATTCAGACCTGGATAACCTCGCTCAGCATGGTCTTCATCCATGGTACCAGCACCTTCTCGCCAACCTGCCAATGCTTGTAGGACCTGCTTCCTTCCTTCTCTTCCTCCGGCCACACTTCTCACTGCGACTTTACTCGGCTGTCTCAGGGATCTTTGTACTTTCTGTTTTCCAGCATCAAGAAGCTCGGTTCCTCTTGCCGACGGTACCCCTGATCTTGTCATCGGTGCAGCTTCCTAAGAACCAGGTTACCCTACGGATCTGGGCAGGCGCGTGGATTATCTTCAATCTCTTCTTCGGGGTTCTTATGGGTATCTATCACCAAGGTGGAGTCGTGCCTGGCCAGGTGTTTATGAGCGGGCAGCCTGATGCCACCACAGCTGTTTGGTGGAAGACCTACACGCCTCCCATTTGGCTTCTGAATGGCAAGAACGAGGTTCTCCAAACGAGAGACGTGATGGGCATGCAGGGCGATGACCTATATGAGCAACTCACGGCACTCGCAACGTGCGACGTGCCCGCTGATCGTCGCAACCAGGAGTACCTCAAAGAGAAGAATGGCACATACCTCATAGCCCCTGCCTCGGCCACATGGTTGGATCCATATCTGCCCAACAAAGGACTGGAGGGGTTGAGGTTCAGAGAGGTGTGGCGACACAACAGGCATTTGAATCTGGACGACCTTGATTGGGGCGAGGATGGCGTTTGGAACACCCTCAAAAGGGTCATTGGGAGGAGGGGCCTGGTGGCCTGGAGGATCACCAAAAGTTGTTAGAAATGAATGATACCCACACAGCGATTTGTCAACGTTTTGTCGCACGGAATAGCGACGTAGTCCCACGCAGTGCACTGTCGGGATGGTCTGGTTTATCAAATACATCACATGATCTGAAATTATGAAGCGCAAGTCCTGTCATTTCATCCTATCTGAGATTACTACGACCCGACTTGAATATGCACCCCAATTGTTGCCACACCGCAGCGAGAAACGTTTAGTAGAGGCGGTGAGGGGGAGACATGGAAGCCTTGATGACAAGGCTGCCAACGTTCTGCCAGCCCTTCTTGAGCAGGGAGACGAGGTAGTTGATGGACAACATGATGTTGGCAATCAGCTGCTCCTGCTCCATCTCGACGTTGCCGACGGCGACACCCATGCAGAGAACCTTCTTCAGCTGGAACTTGATGGTGGACTTGACCTCGGTGATCTTGCCAGAGAGGTCATCGGCGTGGGAGACGGGGGTGGGGAACTTGCCAGCTGGAGATTGTTAGTACTGGATATTTTCCAATTCCTCGAGAAAGAGTCCTGCTTACCCTTGGACAGACCGGGACCCAAGAGACGGGGGATCTGCTTGATGAGAGCCTCGGAAGCAATGAAGGCATCGTACTTGCGAGCAAGCTTCTTGATGAGCTTCTTGTTCTTGTTCAGCTTCTTGAGGTCATCGGCGGACATGGCGTCGACACCGCCGTGCTTGGCACGGTCGAGATCGTGCTGGTCACCGAGGATGCAGATGGCCATGTTGGGACGGGGGACAGCGGGCAGCTTGATGGTGCCAGAGAAACGCTTGTCACGCTGGGGGTCGTAGTTCTTCAGGCCGATCTGGAGCTCGACGGTCTCGAGGAAGTTGCGCTTCTTGGTCTCGTTGGAGTACTCCAGGAGCTCCTGGACTTGCGTCCGGACATTAGCTGCGATGGGGCATTAGCATGCGCGGTTCTAGTATTAGGCAGCATTTTCGCGGAGAACTAACCGACTGTGATCTTCGACATGATGGCGACAGTCTCCCAATAGTGAACTAATGGTGGTCAGGACGGTGTTTGGGTGGGAAAAAAGAGGCGTTGGTGAGGCGGTGGATTTTGACGATTCCAACGTGGGCCGCCTAGTGCGTAGTGGGGTCGAAGGGCAAAATTTTCTCACGTGATGCTGCACGTGATGACTTTGACAACAACGTCTGTTCTTGAGAAGGCCGTGCCACCTCAATTTGGATAAGAAGACCGATGCAACAATAGGTGAAAATCATTTCATAGCAAACATATGATCTTTTCAAGTATATAACGACAAATTTGAGCCTGCAAACTGTTCTGGTGCAGTCTGGTATTCATAAGAGCTTGCTCTTGTCTTGCCTCATGCTCTGTATGTACATTGATCTACTGAGGTAAAAATGCCAACGTTATGGCCAATCTGGGACCGATGAATGGTGCAAGAAAGTCACCTACGTAAATTGAATCTTGACGTTCATATTGCTCACATGCCAGGAGTCATGAACTCACAATCACAGATCTCTTCTCGGCTAAGGCCCCACTTCAAAGTTTACGACTAGCATCACATTTCCAAAGAAGGGTTCCTCAGCAGCATGCAGAAGGAGGAGGCTCTGGCTCCGGCCAATCTGCTAGAGAAGCAAGATCAAGTACTGAAATGGCTTGAAGAGCAGCCAAACCAGGACCAAGCTGAGTGAGTCACGGCTGTAATCAGGTCCAAGTTCACCATGTTAACTGAGGTGAGGTACGCCTCGTGTGCTTTAGACGTCCTTCTCAAGGAGGCAGGCCAGACGAAATCTGCTTCCGGCAATGCGTGTTTGAGGTTGTGTAGCTTTGTTGAGCAATGCTCCAAATTGCACGCACCGTCCTTGCAGCAATGGGCCTTCTCCGGCGAGGTGAGCAAGAAGGCCTTTACATTCTACATTGAGTGGAACGAAACAGACCAGCATAGGTCCATGAAGCTGGTTCTGGACCTCCTCGCCCAACTTGACAAGAGAAACCCAGATGCTCAAGCGGCCAGAGCGACTAGAGATGATCTGTTGACCAGTCTCATCTCCATTTTGACAGGGAAATCCACAAAGCCTGTCGTCAAATCCGCCATCAAGACAATCGATCACTTCCTTGCAAAGAACGTTTTCGGCTTGGAGGACCTCCGCGACACCTATGTCAGGTGTCGTTCTCTGCCTGGCTCTGTCGACGAGACGGAGACGTGGCGTCGGCTCTTTGCAGACATCATCTACTGGGCTCGCATGCGTACGACTTCTCCTGTCACCGGAAAACTCATCGTCAACCTGTATCGTGCCTTGCGAACTCGAGAGGGCCAATGGGTCATCGAGCCTAGTCGCTTCCATCAGTGGTTGCTAGACTTCATCCAGGATGGTCTCAGTGCGCTCGAGGATGTCAAAAACTACATCTTCCTGCCCATGTTCAAAGTTGACCGCGCAGAATCACTGAGGTACCTAAAGGCTGTCAGCGACGTCGACAACACAGCATGGGACCTGAATCAGCAAGTGAGCATGCCGACTCTCTTGCAGCTTGCTGCTTTGGAGACCGGCAAACGCGTTGGGTTTGTTGAAGAGCCAGGTAATGCCCTCGCAACTTCAATTACCACTTCACTAACGCGAAGTTAGCTGCAAGCTCAGAACGCGATATCGCCGATGATAAAGCTCCTGTGATTCTCCATGAAGAAATCTTGAGCAACGTGTTGTGTCATCCAGCACAGGAGGTTCGCTCTTTGGCGTATTCTTTGTTGACAGTTTCACCGTCCACGACCAGACCCTACTCTACGATTGCCCTCGAGCTGTTGCGAAAGCATCTCGGCACATACTTTGCTGACTCTGATCCCAAGTTCCGAGTCGATGTTATGGCTCGCGCCAGAGACATGTACCGGAGGATCAGGGGCGCCATCGCTACACTCAAGCGCAGCATACCGCGGGCTCGAGCCAAGGCGAAGAAACTACAGGAGGCCGCCAACGATACCTCTGACAGTAATGAACGGAACACACTCTTTCAGACCATCATGTACCACACGAACCTCATATACTTGCCCGAAAGCCAACTGGTGCAGTGTCTGGAAGAGCATGTGCAGTTCCTGCGGTGGTACAATGACTTTCTCCGCGCAGAGCTCGCGCCAACTGCTTCATACCAAAGGCACTATGGGTCACTGAAGGCTCTGTCGTTTGTTCTGCGAATGGAGGCCGACCCCAACAAGGGATGGGAGACGGAAGAAGATCAGGAGATGGTATATGATTTGTTTGACTCGTCGTGGGCTCGCGCGCTTTTTGATCTGGTCATGGATCCTTTTGACGATGTACGCGAGTACGCAGCAGCAGCCATCAAGTCACTTCACGGCAACGACAAGTATCGCAAGTTCCGACTCACGGCATCCCAGTCCCGAACGGACGATTTGCGCGTGCAGCTGAAACGCTCACTCGAAGTGGCGCATCGCACGTCCAGGGCTGATCATTCGGACGGTGCAGCCAGGGCCAGTCAACTTCTGTACAAGTTCTCCAGCGGCGGCGATGAACGAGTGGCTGTGCTTTCACGCCTCCTCGCGGAGCTGGAGGACCGTCTCTTGGCTGCTGAAACTGACCTCGGACAGGCTGTCCTAGGTGCGCCGGCCCACGGTCACTTTGCTTCACTATGTTGTGTTTGGCAAATAGTCAGCCAGACAACTTTCGACCCAAAGGAGCTCGAAGCTGTCAAATCCCTCCAGAGCCAGGCAGTCCAATGCTGTTCACGGATATGGCAAGCTGTCCGTAGCATTCTCTGCGATGACTCGCCCGAAGGCTACTTGCCCGAGGAAATGGAGGCTTTAGAAGGCCTGGACACCAAGGACGTACTCAGCTATAGTTTTCGTGCAGTTCACGAGGCCAGGTGAGAGTTGTCTGTCTGCGACTAGTCCGTGCTTGCTGACTCTGTGGTAGCAATCTCTTGAAAACGATCATTCTAACAACCAAGAATCATGCCAACAGCCAGCTCATCAGTCCATCGGTTGAGATCTTTGAACAGATTGGAGACCTTACTTTTGAGCAGCTGGCAACACTGAGACACCGCGGCGCATTCTCCACGGTAGCCAACACGTTCACTTCCTGCTGTCAGCAAATCAAGTTTGTCGAAGCCATGTCGAAATCCAAAGGGGAGCAGCTCTTGTGTCAATGGTACAAGGTATGAGCTCACTAACAGGTTTCAAGCATGCTGCCCAATGCTGACTCCGTCCACAGGGCACATTAGAATCGATTTATGGCCAAGTCTCAACGACTCGCAGATCAGCCGGTATCCCCTCGCTCATCACGGGCATTCTCTCCGCCAACGCCGCCAACCCATCGTTCGAACAAGTCATAGAAAAGCTCTTCGATATTGCTAGCGTGGAGGCTAGAGTACGCGAGACGGATGCGTCCAATTTGCCGCAAGTGCACGCCTACAACTCCATCAAGGACATTTTCCGAAACTCTCTCCTGACTGCGCTCGGCAACAAGTCGGAGAAATATCTTACCCCGGCGCTTCAGCTAGCAGCCAACGGTCTCCGCTCCGAAGTATGGGCCATTCGTAACTGCGGTTTGATCCTGCTGAGGAGTCTGCTCAATATGCTCTTCGGTCACCACGAGAGCAAGACTATGATTGAGGCTGGATGGGACGGCAAAGCGAACCGGATCCCCTACCACAAGTACCCGGCCTTGGTGGATGTTCTGGTCGACCTTCTTGAGTCGGGTGAGAAAAACACAGAGGCACCCGCCACGTTGGATACATCAGGGGCCGAGGCTGTCTTCCCGGCTCTTGACATTATTCGACGAGCTGGACCGCCAGAGGCCCTCCGAGAGAAGCTACAAGACCTTGTCGCCAAGTATCTCGCCGATCCGGTGTGGCACGTGCGAGAGATGGCCGCTCGAACGCTATGCTCGTGTCACTTGCACGATGGGTGGCTTCGTGCTTTGAGGGCGTTACTGAAGGTTGCCCTCGCCGACCGGAGCTCACACGCCCAGAACCACGTTCACGGCGTGCTCCTAACCTTGAAGTTTGTGTTCGAGAGACTCAGTAAGGTTGCGCCGGAGCATATCAATGGTAAGACAACTGAATTCCGGCCAAATGATCAAGGCTAATCGTGCTTTCAGCCCACCTACCTGAGCTCGTCGGCCTGTTGGAGCATGAGAGACTGGAAGATCGTTTCCAATTCTCACCCGAAGTGATAGCAGCGTACTTGGAGCTGTTCAACCAAATGCAGTCTTTTAGTCTGAGCAGGTCGATACCGCTTGGCTTCCGTCCCTCGCTAAGGAAAGACCTCAAAGGCAGCGCGCTTCTCAAGATCCAGAAATCCGTATTCGATACGTATGCCGCATACCAGAGCGAAGACCCAGTACAACAGCTTCGAAAGGTATTGCTCGTCGAGTCGCCAGGTTCAGACGGCGTGATTGCCTCCATTGAGCTGATCCCCAAGCTATGGAAGACTTCATCGCTGGCTGACGACACATACTCGGCTCTTTGCGTGCTATGTATCGATCTTTGTCTTAGTACGACAGTCAGCGAGCAGCAAGCTGCTGTGTTGGACAATCTTGCAGATGCGCTAAGCGAGAGGCCGATATATGAGAGCAACGTCAGTGAACGACTCGTGGAGATGTGGACAGCCTTGCCTAATGCGCCGACAAGCCCGTTATTGTCAAACGCTGTTTTGCGCGCCAGTGGCTGCATCATCCCCATACTGTCACGCAACGGTGTTGTCCAGGCCGAGGGTCTTCGTCAATGGGGGAGGATGATCGCTGATGCTGGTCTCGAGGACAAGGTAAGTGAGCCCGCATCATACCCCAGGTCCAAAGCTAATGGTTAATAGAGTTTCGACGTTCGATACGCTGCGACGGAGGGGCTATTCTTCTTCTTGAAGTCTGCGGCTGCCCATTGCACGTCTGAGGAGCATCTACCAGTTTTGCTTGCTGTCTACGACGCGCTTAATGACGACGACGATGAGATACGTGAGCTTGCAGCCGCCGCCGCGCAATTCGTATATGGACAGGCCCTTGTGCCCCTCGAGGCCGCCACGCGCCTCCTAGACTGGCTTGCGCAGACGTTCAAGAACACTGCCAGGTTCAAGGAGATTGTTGCGACAAGGTTGACTGGATCCAAGGGGGACAGCACCGCGTGGCGGCCAGCTGAGGATATGATCAACCACACCCTCAAGCTCGATGACGCTCTCTTTGCCATTGAGGAGCAGAATCTGTTCTTCGATGAGGTCAGAGAGGTGAAGAGATGGAGCAGTACCTTCACCACCCTGAGCTGGGCTGGTACGGAGACTTCGCTCGCACAGCTCGACCGTTGGCTAATAGGCGGTATGCGCCGCCTGCATCTGCTTCTCGAACAGGGCGATGTGCCATTGGGATGGGGCTCAGCGCCTCATGTTTTTGCCATCTGCTCGACCATTCTAGTCGGATCCTCTACACTTGTAGCGTCCGGCAAGGCGAGCGCAGAGCTGCAGGATGCATTTCGTCAGTCCGCAATTATTAGCACTGACGATCAGAAGAATGGGATCAATGTGCTACTGAAGGTTTTCGTTCAATAGATTATTCACTGGATAGAAATAGATATGCTCACCATGCCCACAGGGGAAGCTCAAGCATTGCCGTTCATGAACATCCTTTCCTTGGGGATGTGACCCGGTGTTATTGTCAAAATTGCAGACGCTCCCAGAAACATGGTAAACTGACATATTTGAATGAATCCCAATCCTAAGCGCCATACAAAATGCTGCCAAGTGCGGCTGTCTGTGCGTGTATGTCCAACATCATTCCAAGCAACAAACCAACAACTCATCCCCCTTCAAACCACGGGTGGCGTGTTAGCCCGTCCCACGGTACCCGATGAAACAGATGCTGAGTCGCTCCTGTTCAGAGTCGACGCCCTGCTTCTTTGGGCCACCAGCGCTGTATTCTGCCTCTGCAGCTCACCAACCTGCGCGGTGAGAATCTCATTCTGCTTCAACGCAACATCCCTTTCGGCCTTAAACCTCTCCAGCTCAAGGCTCATTCATATTCGAGCGCTCTTCCTTCTCCATAGCTTTGCGCCTCCGCTCCTCGGCTTTGCGCTCCTCCTGCTCCCGCTTCTCTTCGATCTTTCGTAACTCTCGCTGGTACTTGGCCTCCTGCTTAGCTACTTCCTTCTCGTGCTTCTCTCGAATCTTGGCTAGGGCTGCTGCATCCTTCTCTTTGTCGCCAGACCGCCGGCTCTCAACCCGCTCAGTCATCTTGCTGGCCTTCTCATCCAGTTTGCGCCTGCGCTCCTCAAGACGGCGTAGCTCTTTCTGCTGCGGCATTGTACTCGATGACTTATCCTCGGATTGGTTGAGGCTCTCAGTATCCCTGGCTACGTCGTTATCCTGATTAGTCGACCTCTTCTCCAGAGCTGAGGAGAAGCTGACAATGGACGACGCATCGTCCAGGGATGACTCTTCTCCAACGTCGTCCGAGTCGACTAGACGTTCCGGCTGCTTGTCGTTGTTATCAGTACCGTTCCAAGCCTTGAAGCTTCCTGATACGACGTTGGACGCGGCACCGAAAGCGCCGGTTATCATACTGTAGAGACCGTGCCCATACGTTGAGTCCCCGTTTTCGTCGCCGCCACCTAAAGTTGTTTGGGTGCTGTCCGCGGGAAGCCTCGCGGGGGCTTGCGCAGCAGGGGTTTGAATGTTCGTTGTCACTGCCGTTCTCGGAGCAGAAACCTTCTCTTGCTCTGCCGACTCGTTCGTCTCGGTCTCTCGGCTTCCCAAGGACTCGCGGGTGACCCAGTCAAGAAATTTCTTCGCGTCATTGACGATGCCCGGCGGCGTACCCTTTTCGATCATAAATCGTGGGACAGAGCCGCCCGGGTCGCTTCGCGTAACCATCAGCCATTCAATAGCTACTGGAGTGGCGCCTCCCTCATCTGAGCTAACAGAGTGAGCTTTGGTGTTTGGCGATGCGTTCCGACCACTCGGGAGGTCCAGGGCAGACTGAGACCGCACAGCAAGAGGTGTCTCGACCGGAATCTCTCTTATGATTTCCACCGACTCATAGTGACCCCGAATCACTCCGGAACGCGGGGGGCACTCGGGATGAGTGACGGGTTTCGAAACCACCATGAATTGTCTCAGAGGTTGGCCTTGCTCAGATGTCGTGTGGGGAAAGGTGGTTGTGAGAAGCAATGTGATGAAGTCTCTAGGCGATGTAGGCCCGGGAAATTGTGCCGACAATTGGAAAACTAGTGATCGTCAGGAACAGAACAGAGGTGATCCTCGGGTCCTCAGAGTGGACATACCTTGCATCTGAGTGTCGTCGTCGATCTCGTGGTTTTCGACTCGTTGATCTGCGCCCAGGCCTCTAATGGCACCACTACCATGGCCCTCGTCCACCTTCATGGACTCTAGGAATTCTCGCTTCATCCCTGCCACCCACTGGTCAAAAGTTAACCCCTCGTGCACGCTTCTCCGCGCGAACCATGCGCCCTTCCCATCCTTGGCGCTGAGCTTGTACACCTGGACACCCAAGGGGTTCTCGCGCGGGTTGACCTTGACATCCTTCCACTCGTCCTTCAACTTGAGCGCTTGCTCGACTGTAGCAGGATCGGGGCGGAAGCCTGGTCCGCTGGTGGCTACAGGCACGGTCGCATCGTTTTCGAGGACGGCCGAGTCGGTCTTGGAGCGTGCGCGTCCCTTCTTGGCACTGCCAGAGCCACTGCTCGCCTTGGAGGTCGGGGAGGGGATGGATTCGACAACGGTGCTAGCCTCGGTGAAGACAGAGTTCAGGTAAGGCTTGAGGTCGTCTTTGGGTACGTCGGCCCAGTTCACAGGGCACAGGGAGGTGAAAGCCTCGTGGTGAGTGCCACCCATGGTGTTGCGTGGTAATACGGCGTGGCGTATGGGCAGGAACACGCGGCCTTTGGGTTGCGACTTCGTGAGTCGTTACGTTGTTGATCTCTGGGAAGGAACAGACGGCTCGATGTGCTATCGCATGCAACAGCTATGTACAGTAATAATGCAGCCAGCGAGGGCAGAACAGAATGGAAAGTAAGCGAAACGGTGGAGTCTACGCAAGTTAGATACTAGTAGGATGCAATCATCATTATTAAATGCGCAGGCAATGAGTAGCTCAGAGCCTATTAATCTGGAGAAACCGGCGCTCCAGTCGGCCATGTGCAAGCTGACGTCAACGGTCAACCGCGCGGCATCAGACCCCTCCAGTTGCGACTTGCAAGGGCCCAGTGATCATCATCAGCGCGACGGCACTTGCCTTGCCTTGGCCCTTGGCCCTTTGACAGAAATTATGACAGTTGACGCCTGGAGAAGATGCTCCGCATCGCATGGCGCCCCACTCGTTCTGCGCGGCTGGCGGCGGGCGGACGCCGCGGCGTGCGCCACATGATACATGAGCCACCTCAATCTTCAGATATCATGGGTGCATGGAGGCAGATGAACGATCAAAAATCAAATGCTTGCTACTACGTACATATGATACGGCAAGCCTACAGTCCAGCGGCCATCCGGTCCACCATCACCTCATTGTAGTCCGACTTGCAGCTCCCACAATGCTTGTCGCGCCACTCGATGAGTGCCTCCCGCCTAGCAGACGGCATGGCTGTCAACACCTTCTGCATAGACTCATCTCGCCCCTTGCCGGACTTCTCCTCGTCCTTGCTGAGCACGATCGCCAGGTCCTCGCACAGTGAGACTTCGTTGGCCAGCCAGTTCTCCCACTCGGACTGCAGCATCTCCTTCTCGATGCTGTTGACCACCCGCATCGCTACGACCAGGTCGTGGCGGTATGTACCTAGTCGTTGCCTCGTGCGCCGGAGACGCTTTGCGGTCGATCGGGAGGCCGGTGATGAAAAGGCAGAGCCTGCGTCTTGCCAAGGGGCGTCCATGTCTGTGGCTCCAACAATGTCCTGAAAGCTGTCGAAGCAGGTGCTGTTCTGCGGGAAAGCATGGGTGTGACTACTCTCCGACGCCTCACCGAGATCCGAGATGTAAATGGCCTTGCTCATCACTGTGTTTGGTCCTACACCCAGATTGCGCATCAGGCCTGCAGCACGCCTCTCCTTCCACCACGTCGAGGTCTCGGTGGCCGTGAGGAGCATGTTGGTCAGGGTGCTGAGTGCGAGCAGCGCTAATAAGAGCCGCTGCGCCGTCAACACCTTGAACAACTTCCTCAAGCCTGCAAATGCCCACATGATCAGCGAGGACACGGCACTCTCGCCAAAGGAGCGCACTGTCTCCCAGATCAGAGCGGTCAGGGTTCGCGTCTTGGTCGTCTGCTTCCTGCTCGCGTCAGACGCTGCTGGCGAGAAGATGACCATCTGCGTCTGATGCCCGACGTGGCCGTACACCTGGATGGCCCTGTTGGTACGGCTTCGCGCTCCCAGCTTGCGGACCTGGTCCGTGACCAACTCTGCCAACTCCATGGCGTCGCTCGAAACGTCGTGGAGCGCCTGTCGCTCAATGAGATTCTTGGACAGCGCAGGTGTCTTGGACCAATCGATTCGAACATAGATGGCCAGTCTACATTTTGACTTGGCCACAAACGTGATGACAATCTTGGTAATCAGCTTGAAGTGCTGGTGGTGAGGGAGATGCCACGCCGTCTTGACGTGCGTTACGACGTAAGTAACGTGCTCGCTGTGCATGTCGATGGTCTGGTGATCTGTGACCTTCACTGTCTTCGTCCTGCCTAGAAGATCTGTATGGTCGACCTTGAACTGGAATTCACGTCGCATGCGCCCCTGGTCCACCAGAACCCAGGGTCCTTGCGCGATCTGCTGGGCGCGGTGTTCAAAGTATAGCTTTGGGAAGACAAAGCTCTTGTCTCCGAACAGAACGTGGAAGCATGACTTTGCGCTGATCTCAAAGTGTCGCTCGGCCGCCATCTCGTGCATGTCTTCCGGTTCGTATACGATTGCATGCGTCGGCAATTGTACTTTCGAGGGTATGGTCAAACGAGACCCGGAAGGCTGAAGTCGCGGGCTACCTTCGAAAGACCTGCTCATCGGATTCCTGCCCCCTGGAGTACCATCATCATATGGGGTATTCGACGGGATCTCCTCCCAGCTCTCTGCAGATGGGCTTGGCCTCTCCAGTCCCTCTCTCTCCACGTTGATAAGTGCCGTGATGATAGCCTCCGTGTCCATTGGCTCCTCAGCCTGCAAGTCGTCGATGAGCATGTTGAGCCGTGTGTGGAGCACACGCAAGTCATCCAAGAAGATCTTGAGCGTGATCTTCGCGTACCCAGTGTCATTGGTATCTTGACCGAGGTGTAGGAAGATAAAGTCAACCTCTTTGCCAGGTGAAGCTGTCACCTCGGATATCATGTCAAGGGGCAGCGTGTATGCCGTGACCAGACCCATCTGCTGGCCGTAAAAGTACATGTGATCGGGCGTAACAAAGATTCGTCCATCGCCCGCTAGAGCGTGGCCCATTGACTCGGCCGATGACGCTGTGCTGGACCATGCGGCTCTGAAGACCAGCACCAGCTTTTCCTCCGGAGGCGCAGTCGGGAATAGGAGACGGAACTGAGCATGCTGAGCCCGCAGCTCGGGCGGATAGTTATGAGGCAGTGAGTCTTGCGTCTGCTTCTTCTGCATGGACTCAATCAGGGGTGTTTGCACATTGTCTGGTGAAACCACCACGCCCACAGGATCATCATCGCTGAACCGGTGCAGCACTGGCTCTGGCGGCGGCGTGTTCACCACGCCCCAGGCGTTGGTGCCCCAATAATTGGCTAGCACAGAGGGGGGTAGTTTGTCGGTAACCTGCCTTGCGTCGCGCTGAGCGGCTGTCAGCACGGCAGTGCGACTCAGGTTGGTGATGGCCGGGGGCTTGGCGAGTGTGAGTGGCGCGAGGGTTCCGGGATTGCTGTCTAGCGAAGGGAGCAAGCTGTTCTTCGACTTGGAGCCAAGGGCCGAGTTGGGGTGACCCGGCAGCAGGTTATGACTCGCCGCGATCAGGCTGGCAAGACCACCAGCAGCCCCTGAGGATCCGGCCAGAGCAGCCTCTGCACCTGCACCAAAGGTGGCCTTGCGGTGCAGGTCAAGCTTCGAAATGATCCGCGCCGCATGCTCTCGTCCGCTTTCTCCCTCCTCGCGGGCTAGATCCCTGCCGAGGGCCGTGATAGATCGGCGGGACAGACTGCCGTTCACATCGAAGCTTGACCTTGATGCCAAAGCGTCAACGCCTGGCACGGGGAGAGTGCCTGCCCTCTCTATCGTAGCAGGCTCTTCGCTCGCGAGGGCCATCTGGGTGTCCAGTATGCGCGCTGAAAACTCCGGCACCGTTGGTGGTGAGATGGAAAACGCGGGATCGCTGGTTCCAAACGGGCTGATGGAGTCCCGATCCATTGTGGCCTCGAACGCCTTCTTCTTGGTGACTTCAAAGACCTCGAGCCATTCCGTCAGCTCGCCCTGTGTTTCTGCCTGCAGCATCATTGTCTGGTTCTTTGTCTTGACCTCGAAACAGAAACGCCTGTCCTCGCCGGGGGCCGGTTTAGCGTTGCACAGAAGGACGCCAATCTCGTCGCCCTGTAGGACGCCTTGAGGCCCTGGGATGAGCCAGCCAAAGACCCGATCGCGGCAGTAATACCATCTGCGAACCCAATTGTGCCTCGCAGGCTTTCCGGACAGGGTGCGCAGGTACAGCCAACCCTGCTTCTCGGAAATGACAGCACCGTCCCCTTTCACCTGCAAGCTCATTGGGCCCCTGGACCCCAAGAATGGGACCGTCGATGTGCTATAGTCTTCGAGCTCGCGAGATGGCTTACACCCAATAAGCGCTTGGTCGCCCAGGTCCCGCCGAGCGATCTGCAGCTCTCTCCTGAAAACGCTCTCCGATATCTCCATTTCCCGAGCCCAGCCTCGCACGCGGTCCATGTCACGCTCATGCCGTGTAGCGCTCGTCGCCGCCTCTCGGCCACGTTTCAACTCTTTCCAGATCTCCCCGGACACCTTGACGAGAACCTTGTCCATCGTGAACCGAACCTGCGGGGCCAGCTGGCAAAAGTCCATGGAGGCCTGCAGGTACGCTTTGCGGGCTTCGTAGACGGAGAAGGCATCCTCACGCAGGTGCGAAGCCTCCTTTGTCTTGGACTGCGCGACGTACCGCGCGAGGGCCGTGTCGAACGTTCGCTGAGCTTGCTCCAGGACCTTTTTGATCTCCTTGAAGTTGCGCATGTCACCAACGAGGAACGAGCGAACGGGCTCCACGACGGTGGTCTCCATCTTCTTCATGCTGCTCAGCAACTGCATCCACCACTCGCGCGAGCCGTCCCCCACGCGCTTCAAGGCCAGGAACGTGTAGTCATTGTCGATCACGCCGTCGGCGGCGGACGGTATCGTCTTTGTCAAGTACGAGTTGATGGTATCTTCCAACGCGATGATATCGTGCAGGAGTTTGGAGGTCGAGTTGACGTAGCCATTGAGCCACTTTTCGACGGCTTCGATCTGCTCAGCGAAATGAGCTGCTGTCGCGCGAAACGTTGGCGAGTCGAGAGCAGCTTCGTGAAGCCCGACGGCAAATGCTCGATGGGACGGCTTCGAAGCCGCAGCTGGCGTAGCGAGTGGTGCCTCAGCCATCATGCCCTGCGGGCTGTGGAACTAGGTTACTCGAGATGCTGGCAGCATCAGTGTAGGTGGGCAAACAAAAGCAAGGACGCATCAATAATTAGAGTATGTGTAACATGGAAAGGGTGCGCCGCGGAGTTGGAAGCATAAAGGTACGGACCAAGAGTCCAAGACACGGGTCTGTGGGGAAGTTACCCTGAGCACTGCCCGACGATGACGATCAGCCGAGATTGACAATGCGAGGTCCGACTGAATGCGAGTGCGAAATACTAACCCTGCACAACGATAAACACATTCAACATAGCGCAAGGAAAAGTCACGCCTAAGCTCTAATTGGGAGGTACGCGATTCGAATAATTCATCTCTTCGTTGGCTACGCAGCGAGCCTACTCCAAAGCAATCCAAGCACCTCTACAGGCTGTCCTCCAACACGAATCCTGCCCATGGAGAGGTATCAAGCGCTGGAGCCTGCGTCGCTGAAACTTAACAGATAGCCAGAAGACTCCGTAGCTTTTGCGCATGTTGCATGTTGACAATTGTTGCAATATGCGTTCTGCACACCCTTGTTAGCTTAGCCCCCCAGCAAGGCGGCGGCAAAGAGTCCTCACCATCGTTTCCACCGATCATCAACTCAAGTGGCCGTCATCGTTGTGCGGAGTGGGCTCGGTCGCGAGACTTTGGCGTCTGGCTGAAGGGCAGCCCCTGGACTGCCTTTACCTTCCATTCGCCTCTGGGCGAACGACTTTGGTGCAGCGTCGCTCGACTTTAGCGCAGCGGGGGGCGCAGCTTCGGAAGCTTGCGCGGACGGTCGATCTTGAGTCTGTCCCTCGTGGGCCACGAGGGAGTCCAGAGGTCAATCTGATCCTACATCAGCTTCCTCCCCAATAAGAAAAGGCTGCAGGGTCACTCACCGTCATAGTAGTCGTCATCGTCACTCATGTCAGCCAACTGCTCAAAGTTGACCTTGTAACGGAGGATACCACCAATACCACCAAATCCCTTGACGAACTGGTTGCCTTCAGTAGACCTGTCCGAGACGAACTCAAGGTTCGTGCCGAACTGGCGGTAGTTCTCGGCAATCCACTCAAGGAAAGACTCCTGTGCGAGAATCTCCATCTCTTGTCCAGTTGCCTTGTCCAAGAACTTATCACGGTTCGTGGCCTCCTGGGCCTTGGTGAGGTGGAGTTGATGCTCGGAGCCCTCGCTGTCCCGGAGGACCCAGCGGGTGATCTCCAGATTCTCAAAGATGATCAGTGTCTCCACGGCACCAAGCTCAAGTGCCTTGAGTGTATCGTCGATGCCGTAGCAAACCTTGCCGGTGTCCTGGCTGATCTCTTGGAAATATTGACCAATGAGCTTCTTCTCTTGGATGAACTTGACGTTGCCGAGAGTCTCCGAGGACAGCTCGATGGCCTGGTTGAATCCGTTCTCACCACCATACGAGACGTCAACAACCTTGATGACCTTGGTCGCCAGGCGGTTGTCGAACATGTCAGAGCCGTTGAGGTCGTTCTTGAAATCGGCAGAACCAGCAAGAATCAGCCCGGCGACGTTGACCTTGTCGTTGGTGATAAAGTTCTGCACGGCCAATTCGGCAACCTTGCGCACGTAGTTGTGGCGCTTCTCCTCACGGAGACGAGCAAAACGCAGCGCGGACTGACCACCACGACCGTGCTTCTTGGGAAGATCGACCGAGAACTTGTGAACAATCTCACGTGTGTTGCCGCTCAGTGTACCGAACAGGGCGCCGTTACCGTCCATGATGATGAAGCCAAACTTTTGGTCGGACTCAAGTAGCTCGGCGAGGGCTTCCGTGTGGAACTTGTTGTCGCAGAGATATAGCGAAGTGTTGATGGGCTTGAACGGCTCAAAGTCGATGTTGACCTTTCGCTCCTTGCCCTCCTGGGTCAAGATTTCACCACAGTACACGACAAGACCGTTGGGGGGTACTTTGTTGTACAGCTTCAGGCGCTGCTGGGTGGACGTAATGGCGGAAAGGACAGACTGTCGGTTGACTCGTGACTTGATGTTGGAGGCAGTACCCTGGACGACGGATTAACATACGAGCTGCAGTGAACCGTCCGAGGGCGCGTACGTATTCTTCAGCCAGCATCTTCGCGATACGGGAGACTTGATCCTTGGGAGCTGCACGCATGGCCGTCAGTAGCTGCGAACCAAGATGGGACGTTCCGCCGACGCCAGGGTTTCCTTACGGATGATCAGGGAAATCATGGATGTGCCATTGCCCCTGGCGGCTTCAAGACGCTTGATCAGCTTCTTGACCTTCCAGATCTCAATCTATTTCGCCATAATGTCAGCCGATTCAACCTCCTGGAGTAGCTGGTCTCCAAAGCGATTTTGAGCAGCATCGCGGGGCAGTCAAGGGTGGACGGGCCGGGTCGCAGAGGAGGGGTAGTGCAGTCGCATTCTTACGTTCTTCTCGGCCTCGTTCGCCTGCGCGTCGCTCATTTTGACGGCGGGTTGTAGATGTGTCGCAAACAAAATCGATGCCGGGCCTCGGTGCTGAGGAACTTGGAACGCAGGCCGTGTAGACTCGGGCGGGTGGGTAGAAAGTCAAAAGGGTGAAACAGAGTCGGGCGTGGCGGTGATTGATGTTGGGCCCGGCTGGTGCCTGAATTTTTATTTGTGGCACACAGTCTGCAACCCCGTCGTTGGATTTTCCCAAGCCACCTCGGAACTGGAGGCGTGCTGCTTTTAGCTCTACTGTAAACCGACATATACGTATCAATGCAAGCACTTAATGGCATGACGAGATGTATTGGACAAGCGCATACATTCACACGTCGTATCTCTGCATCGTGCAATCACTGACCTATTTCTGGCTGCTTGCTGACAATGACGCTCTTTCTCTTCCAATGCCAAAGGCCAGTGCGTCATAACCCAAGATTAGACCTCCAGTCCCGTCTGAAGCAGAACTACGAGCCCTCACCGCCCAACTGGCAGAATGGCACCTGAAAGTAAGGTAAGGTCGGGCCCACTAATAGTACTATCGGCGCGTCACGGTGCGACTACGGAATACTATCCCGTACTGTAGCTACAGACGACCTCGTTTGCTTCAGGTAATCATTACTGCCAGCCCAACCCCAAACGACTGATTCCTGCGGTTCACAATCTAAGTCGCAATGACTTCTTCTTCGATACCAACGCAAATAGCGGAGGCTGTTCAATTCGGACACATAGATCGTCATCCAGATCCAATACGCGACAATGCGCCCGCGACAGCAGCCGAGAAGAGAGAGGTTGCAACCATGGCACCCGAGCGACGTGAATACGACGACGTAGAAAGCGATGAGGGCGATGACGAGATCCCCGTGAGCGTGCTGCGGCCTGCTGCAACATCACAAAAGCTCCCGCCTCTCCCAGACCTACGGTTCGAGCAGAGCTACCTACACAGCATCGCCTCAGCGGATACGTGGTGGAAAGTAATGCTGATAACAGCGCGAGACCAGGTATGTGGCGATTTCGGGAAATGACTGGCATGGTCCTCTTGGGCTAATTCGAGGCTAGGTCATGATGCCCTTGGTACAAGGCCTGCTATACAATTTGGCGCTCTGTGGGTGGCAGCATTGGAACCGCAACGCCAGATTACATGGCAACACAATCGGAGCTCGAGCGCGGAGATGGTGGTGGGGAGTTAACAACTGGAACATCCCGGACCAGAGAAGGTCATATCGCTGAAAGTCGAAGCGAAGCTGTATTACCATGTTTCACGCTGCCACGAAGATTGGGCGGCGGCATTTGCAATGTTTTTTGTGAAAGCGATGTCTATACAATTGTCGTGTCGTGGGAAATCTTCGATATGCTATCATCTCTATGTTGTTACGTTGTGATGCAGCGGACGTGTCGCCCTAGCCGTCTCCATGATACAGCCCGCGCCAGCTCATACTGGGTGTATCCCACAATGTTCCGAGAGCTCTTTGTGTAGTAGAATCACAAAACTCCTGCCTTTTCCGCGTTGAACTCCTAACACCAGCTAATCACCAAAGTTGCTTCGTACAAGTGCTCTTAATCCTGTACATGACCATTGGGAACGTTCGCCTCCGAGGGGTGCGGCTTCTCAGGACTCCCTCTAAAAGCCAAGGAAGTCGCCAACCGTGTCGCTTCATCCGTCATCATTTGCTGCTTTGCCTCTTCAGACAGCTGAGGAAATTGCTGTTGAGCCGAGGTGGGCTTGACCGAGATTTCACCCGTCGCCATCGAGGGCCGTACTGGCTCATCGCGCTCGCCCTCGTGTGCTTCTACACTCTTCGTTTCCACTGGCGTTCGGTTGGAGTCGAGTTTCTCTTGGACGGCTGTTTCTCCGTCTTGAGCGTCAGAACCCGAGTCCGGTCCGTTTTGTAAGCTTGGTATGCTACCGTCCGTGGTCTGATGATGAGCTTGCTCTGCGGATGTAAGAGCGTGCCTTAACTTGGGCGGGGTGACGGAAAGCTTGACCACCAGGCTCCTCGGCTGGTCGTCCAAGTCTTCGTCCTCCATGACGATGTCTTCGTCAAAATCGTCCTCCGCATCAGAGCCCTCCGGCACGTGTTCATCCTCATCGTCGCCAAATTCCGCTTCAGTCTCCTCGTCGTCGCTATCCGCGGATGTGTCACGGCGCGACCGCGATTCCCTTCCAGTCCAGTCGTTCGAGGTTTGATGAGCTGCTGCAGACCGTCGCGGCCGACCTGTGGGTCCAAGTGAATCACCTTCGTGCTCCGAATCCCCCTTGACGCTGTTGGATGCGCTCTCGCCAGTGGCTACGTTGAGCCGGCTAGGGGCCTTGATTTGTCGCCCGCTTGCTGTGATGGTAGGGCCTTGCTCTGCAGGCGTATTGGCACCAGTATTACGCGCGGATCGTCGGTTGGTTGAGTCTGAGAATCCCATATCCTCGTCGTCGGAATACGTATATCGCATTTTCTTACCACGTGTGCGACCTTCGTACATAGAGAAACCTGGATCTGGTCGTTTGAAGCGCTCCTTCTGGGCTTGTCGGTAATCTCGGCGTCTCCGTTTCTGTGAGAACTTTGTCAGCATTCGCCTTCAATAAGTGGTAGAGATCTCTAACCTCTTCTCCAGCCTCGAATCGCGGCAAGGCCGCTATGATTTTAGAAGCAAATCTCTTCGCCTTCGGACCGCCATCTTTTTTTTCCAGCTTATCAGCAAGAGCTGCGAGCTCCTCGATCGAGCCTGCGACGCTAAACCAGGTTCGTTGGGTGCCCGCTGGATTGCTTTCACGATACACCCGAAAAGCGGTATCGTCTTGCCCTTCAATCAGAAAATATCTCCTCTTCTCCCCATCAGTGCCCCATGGCTGCACTGATCGCGGCTGGTTGAGATCGTCCTCGTGGCGATTTTGTTTGTAAGATTGAGTTATTAGGCCCTTGACCGTTTCCGAAGATGACAGCGACCAGAGTATCAGGGTTCGCAGCAAAGTCAGCTGTTTTCATGTTAGCTCATCCCTTTAATTGCCTCGATAAATGCGCACCCTCTCTGTTGGATCCATGCTGTTGAAGTTGCGGTTGCCTGAGAGGGGGTTCTTGCCCTCCCATTGAGACGGCCACTGACTCTTGTGCGTGGAAATTGCATCTTCAAGTGCTCGACCGTAGTGGCCAGGTCTGTCGCATGTTAGTCTGCTAAGCCAAAAGCGCAACTAGGGGTGTGAACGTACTTCACATCTTGCTTGCGGTTCAGGAGCAGGCCAAGGATGGCACATAGAAAACTCTCGACCCGATCGCCGGGAATCGTCTGCACAACGTCGCGCTCGAGCTCTTGAGGGCCGAAATGGGTCAATGACTTCGGAAATGCGTCGTTGAATCGGCTTCGAAACATCACAATGAACTATAGTGCCGGTCAGTGAAGGTTCTTGCTGGTAATGGCCCTATGACGTTGGTGACGCGAACTTTCGCGTCGGGTCCGCTCATCAACGCGACACTGGGTGTTCAGGGCCCCAACAACCCCAAAGAAGCCCCAAAAAAAGAAGTATCAAATGTAGCAAAACATACAGAAATGTCTGGGTTATCGGCGAGAACATATTCGTGTGGTGGCGAGGGTGATCGCTTCCGAGGCGGTGGCGAGGGTTCTTTTGGAGCTTGCTCGGACACCTTAGAGAAGTAGCCCAGGATGCCCTTCTTTGACGTAGCTTTGTCGACATCCTCGGGGATTTCGATCTCATCATCTGAGGGTGCCGGCGACAAGGATGAAAGCGACGATAAATCTGACGAGTCTTGGTCGCCAGGCATGGTGTTATGGTTGGCGCGTACGCGAACGTGTCGGCTTGTACAGTCTGCGGCGGCGGGACAAGGAGGTGGACGAGGGAGGTTCAACGTCGAGTGGAGACAAACGAAGTGAAGAGCCCAAGGCCGCGTTTGGCGTCCAGGACCTAACACATGTTACAGTAAATTGATATTATAAGGTATTAGTACCATTGGAACATGCACTAGCACGCACGTCTGATTTGTTTCGCATCTCCATGTCC
The DNA here is from genome assembly GCF_019669845.1 of Emericellopsis atlantica. NCBI lineage: Eukaryota > Fungi > Ascomycota > Sordariomycetes > Hypocreales > Bionectriaceae > Emericellopsis > Emericellopsis atlantica. The sequence continues at coordinate 107,534 of NW_025764713.1, forward strand.
ACAAACGTGCCTCTTGAATACTCGGTAGGCATCAAACCCTCGCTTGCAGTCCCGACCATTGTTCATGCAGTTGCCCTCTGTTTGCTTTTCTCTTGGATCCAGCTAGAACCTCCTTCGTCCAGGGCCCTTCACGATATGTCCTAATAGAGCATTTCCATAGCCCAACGCTACCTTGTCGACCATAACAACGCAACGCCGCATGGACCTTGCTGTCCTACTCATCCGGTCGAAAGAGCAGTCGTGAATTTCACCGGAGGTGACATTCGCTAGCCTTCGAAATGGGATGCTGTGTGTGGACACCGTCTCGACAGGACAACAGGGCAAGAATACCATAAGCCCAGTGTTGCGAATACCATAGGCACCGCGTCGTTTCTCATTGAACATTCCAAGGCTCCTTTTCGAACATTCTCAGTCTTACTTCCACCAATTCGCCTGCGCAGCAATGCGGAAAGTGATGATCACCCGTGCATGCCGTGGAGTGAGTTTGAAGCGCGCGCACTTGCAGTGCCAGAACCCCCTCCAGCCTTGCGCGTCGCATCCGCAATCATTGTCCGCGCTTCTCGTTGCACTTTCCAGGCTCACTGGCAGGTGAGCCAATAGTGCCATTCCTTGCTGGTCATAATGAGGAAATTCAAGATTCGACAGGTCGCATAGTTTTGAAACAGCTCATAGCTCTCGTTTCGCGTACGCTTCATTATCCCCTGCAGGTAGAGACTGTTGGATAAGCAGTATGAAAATCGTGGGCGCCACGCATCTGACAGATCTATGCCATGATCCTCATCGTTAAGAGGCATTTCCCGGGAGGATCACAGACCTGCCTAGCGTTGCCGATTAGTAGGACCAAGACGTGCGGCATACTTCCAAATGATACAGCATCTCCACGTGGGCAATGGCAACATCATCGTGTGGCTTGACCCTAGGGGTGAAAATTCATATGAATGACCACAGGTGCGGATGGGCCTCCGCAACATACGGCGTCCAAAATTGAAGATTGATGTACTTACGCAGGTGATGTAAATCAACGCGGCTGACAAAAGTGGGGCTGTAAGTCCGGCGGCCTATGTGGCGGAAATGTGCTCCTAGTGGCTGAAATCATGGACAAAATAACGACATCTCTGTACCCCGTATCGTTCGTAATCCAGATACACAGCAAGAACCTCAAGCTACATCTGACAAAGATTGTTCCAGAGAGTAAATTATGTGGCCTTGAACGTTCTGGTGAAGCCCGCACGTTCTTGACGAACCTGCAAGTTAACCTTCGGCGCCACGTTATGCTTCTATCAAAGACCTTCGCCCGCACCATGTACAGCCTCCACTGAAGTCTCCCGAAAGTAGCCCCGGGTGTCTTGTAGCAAAGATTTCAGGAACGGCCGAGTGCTGCAATTCGGCTCTCTGAACAATGCTGTTCTGATTGATGGGTGAGACTGGACCTAATGATGTCCCAGGGTACGTGCAGATTATTGTGTCACCCCGCAAATGTTCGGATCGTAGGTCCAGGCTGGGTCACGTGGTCAGGGCTCCTCCCGCCGTGCGAGCGGTTCCGCACACAAAAATTTATCGGGCGTGCACGCCGCAGCCATCTTGACAAAACACCAAGCGGCAGCTGCCAGGTAAATCCCACCCAACCTCAACGGCCGGTCGCCAATCTAACCCTTCTCTTCACACAGTAACATTACAAGTGAAGACTAGCCGCCATGGGTCGTGTCATTCGCAACCAGCGCAAGGGGCGTGGATCTATTTTCAGTCAGTCTTTTTCAACCTCGAAACCGAATCTCGAAATCGACGACATCAAAATCGCCATCGAGACTTTCGAGAGCCCTCTCACTCGCGCGCACAGTCGCTAACCTGGAATGCAGCTGCCAACACGCGCCTGAACAAGGCTCCCGCCAAGTTCCGCAACCTCGATTACGCCGAGCGCCATGGCTACATCCGTGGTGTAGTCCGTGAGATCGTCCACGACGCCGGCAAGTCTACCCCCGATCCGATCACAATGGTTTCTCGAGTCGGCAGACAGAGATGGAGGAGCTGCATAGGGAACAATGGGCTAACGTTTGGGATTTTACAGGCCGTGGTGCTCCTCTCGCCAAGGTCGTCTTCCGCCACCCTTACAGGTTCAAGCAGGTGACCGAGACCTTCATCGCCAACGAAGGCATGTACACTGGCCAGTTCATCTACGTCGGCAAGCGCGCTGCCCTTACTGTCGGCAACGTTCTCCCCGTCGGTGAGATGCCCGAAGGTACCGTCGTTACCAACGTTGAGGAGAAGATCGGCGACCGTGGTACCCTTGGCCGCACCTCCGGCAACTACATCACCATTGTCGGCCACAACCCTGATGAGGGCAAGACCCGCATCAAGCTCCCCTCTGGTGCCAAGAAGGTTGTCGCCTCCGGCTCGCGTGGTATGATTGGTATCGTCGCTGGTGGTGGCCGTACCGACAAGCCTCTCCTGAGTATGTCTCCCTCGAAATGCATGGTCAATGTGATTCACGCGCTAACAAATTTACAGAGGCTTCGCGCGCCAAGCACAAGTTCGCTGTCAAGCGCAACAGCTGGCCCAAGACCCGTGGTGTTGCCATGAACCCCGTCGACCATCCTCACGGTGGTGGTAACCACCAGCATATCGGTAAGGCCTCTACCATCTCGCGGTACGCCGTCCAGGGTCAAAAGGCCGGTCTCATTGCCGCGAGGAGGACGGGTCTCCTCCGTGGTACGCAAAAGACGAAGGAGTAAGGAAGGCTATTGGTTTCATGGTCTCATTGGGATGGTGTTACAATTGGCTGGTTTATGGCTACTGAGGGTACTTCTAAGAGAGAAGTCTGGTAGCTAGGATGGCTAGCACTTTGATATTTGGCGCAATAAAACCGTCACGACCACTCATGAATCAACTCCAGCGACAACCGCGGATGAATGTGATGCTAGCACAAGAAGACATGAACAACTCCACGACATCTAAGGGAACGAAACTGTCGCAAAGCCTCCAATCTGATCGTCATCTCTCAACAGTGAAGTCACGCAATGTTTCAACACTCTTCATCGAAGCAACCACAGGAGACAGGCCAATTCCGGGCAAAGCCAATTGTCAATCAGCCCAGGTAGCAATCTGAACATTTTCTCCTCTCGAATGAATCCTCATGTTCTTCAGATCCCTGGTGACTGAAGGATGGTTAGAAAAACGAACAATTCTAGGATGCGCCACCCAGCTGTCCATCCGAGTCCCCTGGCGGGTGGAGAACGAGCAAGACCCCTCCCCCACTAGTAGCATCACTGCTGCCTTCGCTGTAGCCAGTTGCCCCTCCATCCGCCACCAAATTGTCTCGTTTCCTCGACTGTCCCGACTAAATCCTCGCAAACATTCAAAGAATTACTGTCACTGAGAAAAAGATGGCTGCTACTAAGGAATTCGGTCTTTTGTGCCTGGAGAACCCTCTCCTCGGTGAGTCGATTGGATCCAGCCTGTCCAACAACCTTGCTGAGCTTCGTTCCAGACATCCAGGCCTTTGGAGACCAGGCCCTGCTCGACAAGTACGGCCTCAAGGCCAACGACGCCATTCTTGCCGAGGAGAAGCACAAGCCCCTCTACGAGGATCTCCTTAACAACTACGACGCCAAGCTCATCGCTGGCGGAGCTGCCCAGAACACTGCCCGTGGCGCCCAGTACATCCTGCCCCCCAACAGCGTCGTCTACATTGGTGGCGCTGGTGACGACAAGTACTCTGCTATCCTGCACGATGCTGTCAAGGCTGCTGGCCTGCGTGTCGAGTACCGCGTCGAGAAGTCCGTCGAGACTGGCCGCTGTGGTGTTGTCATCACCGGCCACAACCGCAGTCTCTGCACTGACCTCGGCGCTGCCAACCACTATGATCTCGACCACCTGAAGAAGCCTGAGATCTGGAGCCTCGTGGAGAACGCTCAGATGTACTACATTGGTGGCTTCCACTTCACTGGTATGTCACCTCCTCCCAACCCCTAGGCGTGAAGCAATTACTGACCACTACAGTCTGCCCACCAGCGATCATGGAGCTTGCCAAGCAGGCCGCCCAGAGCAACAAGCCCTTCGTCCTCTCCCTTTCCGCCCCTTTCATTCCTCAGTTCTTCAAGGAGGTCGTGGACGCCAGCGCTCCCTACTGGGACTACATCATCGGTAACGAGACCGAGGCCGCCGCCTACGCCGAGTCGCACGACCTGCCTTCCAAGGAGCCCAAGGATGTCGTGGTCCACCTGGCCAACCTGCCCAAGGAGAACAAGCAGCGCAAGCGTATCGCCATTGTCACGCAGGGTACCGACCCTACTCTTGTCGCCATTCAGGGCGAGGAGGGTGTCAAGGAGTTCCCCGTCCATGCCATTGAGGCTGAGAAGATCAACGACACCAACGGTGCTGGTGACGCTTTCGCCGGAGGTTTCCTCGCCGGTCTCATGGAGGGCAAGCCTCTCGAGACTGCCATTGACATGGGTCAGTGGCTCGCGCGTTTGAGCATTCAGGAGCTTGGTCCATCGTAAGTCTTCCATTCAACGCTACCAAAGATCATGGCTGGTCATCCAGATGACCACAGGCCCACGATTATCTCTCTCCTCCCACTATCCGCGAACTGGTTTCAAAATCTGACTCTTCTTGCTAGGTACCCATCTCCCAAACAAACATACCAGGGTTAAAGCCCATGGTTCAATGAACTAAGGATGAGAGGGCGTGATGTCTGTCGCTGCAAGATCCCAGCAATGATGGGCAGCAGGCAACAGAACGGTTCGGGAGGGTAAAACTGGGTAAATGGTTTCAACAACGGGCGTTATGCTTCCTAGGGTGACTCGCATCGCATAGCGACCAAGCATCCTCCACGATGCTGTAGATTTGATCAAAGCAAAATGAACACATTCCGAGACGACATGACCGCCGAGCGAATGTCCTTTCTTCCCTGACTGGCAAACAGCAGGGTGTCCCAAGGACGCAGCAATGCGCGAGAGCAAGTTTCTTGTCACACCCATATTTAGCCATGCCATACAGCTCCCAACGCCGAGGATTGCATCGAGTCTGCAATTGTCTCCAAATGATGGCAGCGCACTCTGGCAATCTGGCTTGACCGCCATGCCGTCCTTGGAAGCGTACTCGAGATACCAAAATATGGAGCCAGGCAAATTGCGAGTCTGAATTGCAGAGATTCTTGAAGCACGCAAGATGTGCTCTATAGAACGTTTCATCCGCGACAAGACCTGGTGGTAATATCGTAGTAGCCGCTGAGTCTTCACTTCTTGCCTTGCATAGCCGCCTCAAAAATCCTAGAATCATATGTCGATGCCGAGGTCTGCGTGCGGTCCTGTCGAGGCTGTATTCGAGCCGCACCGGGAGATGTTGCCTTATGTCCGTTGGGATCACTGGCAAACTGGGTGCCATTTTGAGCGGCAGGGCGGTAGCTATCAGCATAGCCAGTACCGAACACAGGGGTGCCCTGGTAGACGCTGCTCACATTCGTGAAGGCCGAGTAGGCGGACGAAAGAGGGTACGCGGTTGAGGCTTGTTCAGGCGGGTCAAAGTGGTGCGCCGCATGCAGGGGCGAACGAGGCCAGTCATAGGAACCGGATGGTCCGATGCCACCGCGAGAACCTACAGCAGTAGCCGCGCGACCTGGTGTGCCGTATGCGTTCGCATTGGTGTACATGGTGCTCGACGCGGCGGCGCTGGGCGCGTTGATGTACTGATGCTGAAGGTTATTGAATGAATCCTCATCCGCACCCTCGAGGTAAGATCCTCGAGGAGACGATACAGAGGGCACATTCACTGATGCGGACCTTTGCCCCGAGCCTGGTTTGCTTTGAGTCCCTGGCGAGGCACTTGAGATGTACTGGCCCCACGGCGAGGAATGATAGGTACCAGGCGACAGAGACTGGTAGTAGGGAGTTGGTCCGTCCTTGGCGGGCTGGAAAAGGTTCAGGAGCTGCTGCGCGACGTCGTTGGCCGACGCCGTGTGCATACCGTACGACGACGACTCCTGGCGCTCAGCTCTCGAGCCCGGGCTATCCATGAATGGAGACAGCATGTCGGCCACGGTCTTGTCCATTTGTTCCATGTGCTTATCCTCAAGCGATGACTGCTGCTCTGCTGGATCCTGTGCCATTGACGCAGCGGCGGGCGCAACGGTGTTCTGGACTGTGACCGTATCCTTCGAAGGTTGCGAAGAGGGCGCTGAGACGGTCTCTACATCACTGCCAGCTGTTGTCTGCGCGGTCACGGCCTGTCGCAACGGCTCATCAGCCTGCGAATCGGGCTCGTATATGAAGACAAGGTTGCCATCGATGTATGGATGAGCCAGAGGAACATCGACTTCCTTCGCCAAAATGTAGCCACAACGGAGAATGTCGAACAGCCGACAGCGAGACTCTTTCACAGGGTCTAGACGTTGGTCTGTCGATTCAAGATGGGGCTTGATAACTCCTTGCCGCTTGTAGTAGCTCAGACATCCCAGGGGTACTCTGTCAGCATCAAGAGGTCGAAGCCCGCGAATCTCAATGTCCTCCTGGAGGAGATACGGGCATGTATCCAGGTCCTGGGTGTTGGCGTCCACTTCTCGGCAGAAGAAGGTGAGGATTTTTGCCAGACTTCGCATAAGAGGCGGCAAAACATTGCGAGGTGCGAGCGGTGACCGGAACAGCTCAGGGATATGCCCAGCGATCCACATCCCATAGACACGGAGTACGGGCAAGACAGCCATGATCACAGCTTGGTGCTCGCCGGTCTGTTTAGCCGCGGTAGGGTCGTCCGGCTGGAGTGCGTGCATTGATTCGAAGGCACTCTCGATGACTTCGCAAATTTTGAGAATGAAACGAGCGTTGAAGTGAAGCGTGTACTGAAAGAAGGACGACTGTGTGGTCTTGTTTGCAGCTGTGAGTTTTGTTAGGCATGGTTGGCATTCGGCAGCAACGACGATCATACCTGTTCCAGCGGTAGAAGACGCAGTGTGACAAGCAGACATGTTCACAAGCGCCATCTTCAGGATAGACAAGGAGAAGCTGGAATCCTTGATAGCTGAGCTGAGCCGGTGAATGACCTCTCGCTCTAGCTCGTTATACTGGGTGCTGACAGGCTCTCCTTTATAAAACAGCGCATGGAGCTTGAAGAACCAAAGGATCAGGGCATCGTGTGCAGAAGAAGGTGCTTTGCCGCGAGGACTGGCGTGCTGCCCTTTGATTGCCTTGAACTTGCCCTCGAGGTGTTCCCGTGCCTTTGGGTGCGGTTCCTTCACAGCCAGCGCGCGGTAGATATGGTACAGTAGGTCAAGGCGGTTGTTTTCGTCTTGACTCACTATGCCCATTTGATGATATGCATGCCCGGACTCGGGCATGAGGTCATGCGCAACACTGTAGAAGGCTTGCGCTGTGTCGTACGTCTTCTTTTGTTTGGCCTCGACTCGATAGCGCGACAGATCTCCCAGGTGAATCAAGGTCTGGTAGCAAGACACGAGCACCTTATGGCCAAGGTCGCCATCGGGGGAGAGGACGTCCTTGGCTGGAATATCCTCAGCTTGGATACTCTTGGCCACTCGCTTGAGCTCCTTGATCTCGTATCGAGCCGACAAGTGTTGAATGTAGCCTTTATAGAACTTCTGGGCGATGCGCAGGAAATGACCATATTTGGCCTCGACCTTGCGCTGCTCCACGACACGCTTGTCGGTGCGCAGCGCGTTTACCAAGCGCCGGTATTCGGCTCTTATGCTCACATGGAGACCCCAAAGGACGTCATCGATGTGTTCAGTCGCTGCGTATTCGAAGTCGAGAAAAATAGTAGTAACACAAGCTAGCCGACACCTGTTGCTGGTCAGCAAAGCGATACGATGCAGCGATCGGTCCAGTGCTCTTTACTGCTCGAGGGATTGATCGACCGCGTCGAGATGCGCTGTATCCAGGCCGTTTCGCGATTTCTCCTTCGATTGCTCCAGTAGCTTGAGCAACTGCTTGCGGTATTTGTGACCTTGGCTGTAGGGTGTGTGAGCTTGCAGCCCGACGTTGGTAAACGGTTTGCAACCTACTGCCACGCTGCGCGCGCCTTCTCGGCTCCCTGATCCTTCGAATCCATGGCCATGTGCGTTGAAGAGAGCCGCCTCACTCTTGTAGCTGGCGTAGGTCGTATGCTCTCGGTGGTGCGCTGCTACAAAAGCGTATGCGCGGTGATTGATTCAGTGTCCACAGGGCCTTTTAATCATGACCTATGTATGGATCGAGCGATACTAGATGAGCGGCGCAGTCCATCACTTGTTCGTCCTAGAGGAGAGCTGGCAACGGGCTCGGGGCGGGTTCAGCAGCGATGGCAACATTGGTATCGGTTGGGCGTTGAGGTGAAAAGTACGTGAGGAAGGCCAAATGCCAGGGCATGTGCGCTTCACGAGGTTTCGGTTTGCGATGCTGCGTCTGTCGCGTAGGACGGGGGCGCGGGGCTTAGGCGCACTGGAAACTCGAGTCTGGGGACTGGAGGTTTCTCGCCGTTCGTCTTCTTTGTGATGCCCAAGGTGTCCAGATGCCTGACAGTCCAGGAGGGCCTTGCAACTGCGTGACGCTGGATCGCGGGACGCAATTGACTGGATTATTGGAATTTCCTCGGCTGAATCGCTAATCCTACAGGCTACCGTACCTTACCAGAGGGGGTCCGTGCGCCAACCACTAGCTCCCGTCCCACGCTTGAAGTTTGGTGATCTGCAGTCAGGATTCCTTGGCTTCCATGAGCCAACCCAGCGCAAATCACACCAGTAAAAGATTTCTAGCTCTTTCTCATGAAATGGCTTCCTGTGACGCAGAACTAATGGAAATAAATAAAGTGCTGCCATGGGGCTGATAATGTACACCTTGCACGTCGGGCCCACGCAGCAAGCGTCGAGTTCCAATATTTCTTGGTGACGAGGATACAGCACCAGTGTCAGTCAGGGTTCAACGATGCCCCGCCTACATGTACCCAAATACAGCGTACGTATCCGTACTCAGCCTTCAGATAGTACAAACAATCTTCCTACCGAATACGTCCGACCGCACAGCCATACTCGTGTCAACGAGTCAACAAGGGAAGAGACAGCGACAGGCGACGACTGCGCCTTTTGGTCGAACAAGCGAGTATTACTGGCAGGAGGACGTTTGAACAGTGGCAGAGGTTCTTAAAGTAATAGCTACCCCACTAAGCTCTCTCTCACCTTCACCGCAAAAAGATGAAACGCTCACGAGAGCCGGAAGGAGATATAGAACACAGCAGCGACGACTCTGCAGACAACACCGATACTCAGCATATCAGCAAGATCTCCGAGCTCGATCCTGAATCACCTGCTCCAGCCCACGATAGCACAACGTCCATCATGAGATGCACCTTGCCGCCGCACAAGGAGCCCTTGTCCTTCAGGAGCTACGGCGAATACGAATCACATTATAACAATGCCCACACAAATCGTTGTCTGGAATGCCGGAAGAACTTCCCATCGGAACATCTCCTCACTGTCCATATCGAGGAGTTTCATGACCCTCTGGTAGTAGTGAGGAGGGACCGGGGGGAACACACTGTACGTGATGAGTCTGCCATTGATGCGCCGGTCCGCTAACATGTTTTTATGATAGTACTCATGCTTTGTCGAAGGTTGTGAGCGGAAATGCTTAACGTATCAGAAACGCCGCATGCACATGATCGACAAGCACATGTTTCCGAAAAACTACTTTTTTGCAGTCACCAAGGAAGGCATCGACGGCCGCCGGTCTCTCCTCATAGAGTCAGGTCACCATCGGAGACGGTCCTCCAATGCTGCGCAGTCGAAGGAGTCCAAGCGCAGGGAGAGCTTGCAGGGACTAACGGAGAGCAAGGGACCAGCGGAAAAGAACGTGGAGGACCCAGGCTCTCCGAAATCAAAGACGCAGCAGGGATCCCCCAAAGCCGGCACAGTGAGCCGAGAGAAACCAGACGAGGAGATGGAGGATCTGACGGGAGCTATGTCCTCTCTGCAGTTCGTTCCGTCCAGTGTCAGGTTTGGGAGGGGCCGGGCAGGGTTTGCAAGACGATAGGACAACTCACTTGGTCAGTGGAAAGCTAGAACGATGTGATCAGCAACTGCGATAAGTTGTCAAGTTTTTCTCAATGAAAAGGAAGGTCTACCTTCTGATTCCACAATTCAGCCAGCCTCCAAATCCTCATGTGATTTTGAGGGGGGAACAAGCCGTTTCCATTCGCCGAACGCCTTTGCTTCCCATCGAAATAATCAGAATGCAGTAATCGCCCAACGTCTAGTCACTGGACGCGCAACCCCGGCAGCCGCAGCTGAAGCACTGTATATCTTGGCCTTCCTTCATCTGCGCTCGAGGGATGCGGCAGATGCAGGTGCTATTGAAGTTGGTTTCTTTTGTTTGAATGCATCGGAGGCAGCATAGCTATTTTCGTCAGCGATACGATCCAGGCGCGCTTGCTTGGAGGACCACAAACCTTCTCGTAGCCTTGTTTCTTCCACTTGGCGATCAACATTGCGTCCGCGTATCCGTTCTTGAGCAGCCAGTCATACAGTGGCTTGCTGATGGCTTCCTTCTTATAGTACAGGTCGTACACGTAGCGGCTCCTTTGGTGCGCAATCTGGAAGACCTCCCACTGAGCCTGGTGCTTCGGGCCCGCTGGCGAAGGTTTGTTCTGCGCGTCCTTCATCTTGTTGGCAAATATGAGGAGGTCGTCTTCGATGTCACTGAAACCCTCCGGGGGTGGCTTGCGCTTCGAAGCATGACGGATAGCGGGCATGGTGTTCTTTGATCGTGTTGCAAGGGTCTTGGATACCACCTCCGAAGTATTGATGCGCAAAGAAAGCAATGATGCTAGTCTGAATGTTCCTAGCCTCAAATGCGGGTAGGTTGCGTGTGGCGCAGCGACAGGCCTGACTTGGGAGTGCCTTAAATTGTGGCGCACTGATCCACGTGACAAGCCAAAGCTCATCAATCGACCTCCAACGTCAGTGTGCTCTGGATTGCGAACAAGCTAACCACAGACGCGCAGCCATTGACCGCCCAACATGGCCATTACGCCGACGCAATTCGCCAAGAAGACGACGCAGTGTAGGTTTTGGTCCTTGGCCGGCTCAGATCATTGCTAACCGACCTCAACAGCCGCCAACTGGGGGGACGCGAAACGTCGAGTGATCTCTTCCTACCGAGAATGGATGCGCGCTGTATGTCACCATGTGCCGAATTCCAAGCGATTCTTCGAAAGAGACGAATGGTCTCGGACTTTTGGACTCGGGTGAACGGGCTGCTGAATGACTACAGGCTCCTGAGATGCAGACCATGTACAACCTTCCGATGCCCATCTCTACCATCCGCACGCGGATACGACAAGAATTTGAACGCCACCGATACGTCAACAAGCTCCCCGTAGCTGACGTTCTTCTATTCAAGTCGCATGCCGAATATCAGGTCCGGACCTCCGCAGGACCCTGGGGCTGCGAGCATGGCTAATACACGATGTAGGAGATGATGAACTTCTGGAAGCAGACCACGCACGTCATGTCATATTTCAAGGAGGAGAACTTCAGGGGAGACAAGAGACTTCCTTCGGACTTCATGTCCGGATTCCTTGAGGTGAGGAAGATTGGGAATGAGTGCAGACGCCGTTTACTGACAAGGTATAGGGTCGAAACTAAGCAATTGATGCGTCCTTTTGTACATACGATGTCTACACCGTTGCTTCCAAAGCAGAAATTCCCAAAAGATCCTCAAGCGCCCAGAATGTTGTCCGATTCTTCATAAGTGCCGCGTGCTGCCGTGCTTGTACTTTGACTACCGGGCGATCCCATGCTCAGCATTGTACTCTTCCCGTTTTGTCCAGAACTTCTCAGCTACGACATCACACACATCTTGCAGGTCAGCAAGCCCCTTCTTCAGCGCGTCGACCGCATGGCCATCTGATGCCGTGTTAGTGGTGTGCATGCAAGAGACGATGACACGCGGACTAACCGTAAGTCTGGATGCGAATGTTCATCTTAGGTTCTGAAGGATGCGGGATAGAGTATGCGCAGAACTCGACGTCGGGGCTTGATGTAGTTAGTATGTATCATCAACAATGGCCGTGGTCTCACTTCTTCATGATTACATAGCGCAAAGCATTGCCTAGAGTGTGACCTTCGTCAATGAACTCGAATGAGGCGGCAGTGTCTGTCGAGCCGGGAAGCTGTGATGTTTTAGATGCGCCCGGTAGTTTCGGCGGTAGAGTGCACGTACGATGCGAACTCTTTGCGGTTCGACTTCTTCCTCCTGATCCTCCTCGATCTCATCCTCGACCTGCGCTTCGCCAACCTGAGCAGATGTAGGCGCGTCCTCCATTTGGGCGTCCTGTGGCGTATCTTCCTTCGTGGTCCGTCCAGGCATTGTGAGAAATTGAGATGCGCTTTGAGAAAGAGTGCTTTAAATTGAGTAAAGTCGTGGATGATATGAGCGTGAGGTCACGTCTTGAGGCATGTGGATTCTGATGTGCACTTCTCTCAAATTTTTGAGTGGCGCCCTCCAGTCACTTTGCGCAGTAGACGCGCTTGTCAAATTAGCCGCGATCAAGCGCGAGCACCTGGCTACCCTATAGCATAGCAATCGTTTTTCTCTTTCTTGGTTGCCTGCTCGAGAAACGAGCTCTTGTCTTAGCTTTGTTTCATAATCATCAGTTGATACACAGCCGTTTGCATATAAATTATCTTGCATTGCTTCCATGCGACGAAGGAGAATGAGGAACTCCGTGCTATCATCGTACGTACTAAGTATACGTAGTGTTAATTGACCGTAAAGTAGCTCTTGACCACATCTGTGAACAAACGATGCATGGGGCTATGCAAAAAAAAAAAAAAAAAAAAAAAAAAAAGAGCAAGCCTGTTCTTCAGTAATACGGCAGCACTTGCGAACGTAATTGATTCTCGAGTATTCGCTCTCACCACTCCGCATGTTCTGATGTTCAGTCAAAAAATCAGTTGCCTAGACTAGGGGCATTTTCGGAAACAGAAACGTCCGGTTTCTGGGGGGTTGTGTGGTCTTGGCATCTTGAAAGAAGGGTGTGTTGCAGCATCGCTACTGACACACTCACACATTTTGTCCAATCAGATATCCTCTTGAGCTGCAGCCCCTGTAACGCCTGAGACGTCGTCTCAGGTGGGCGCGCCGCTCTGCCACCTTTTGGTTAGAGGCATGGCAATTCTCTTGGGGATCTATCTGCCAGTGACATTCAGAGGCTCGGCGCGCAAGTTTACAATTTTGACAACAGCCGGATGGGCCAACGGCCGGGCGGTCTTCGGACCGTACTTGTACGAGTTGAAGTGCGTACGCTCAGGTGATTGGGAGAAATGAGAGAATGGCTTGCTCACCAGCGGACGGCATGCGAGCTGGATACTATCACTGTGTTGATAGGCCACCGTTTTTCGTTGATGGCGTCTTCGTGCTCGTTGGGATTTTGTTTGCTGCATGCTCGCAACATCATACTACTATTGACTACTCCGTATGGAGTAGAAGAGGGGGTTCGAAGCCATTGGCGGGTGCAATAGTACATAGTAGTGGATTGTTGTTATGTTGATATTTTTCGTAGTACTGTGACCAGAGGCTATCGAGACGCCTGTCAGTGTCGCTGATGGCCTGGCGAGGAATTCAGCGCGGATCAGTGATGCCTCGTCCAAATCTAGCATGTATTATCATGAGTACCGATATCTTGACTTGAAGATTCCTTTGCTTTGCGTGGTGCTGGTTTTAAAGGGTGTCATCCCACAACCGAATGCTACAATATTTTGTACATCTACCAGTCGTCAAAACATCTAGTTCTTAAGAGCTATGCGCAAATGAAAGTACGCGAATCTTGACCAAGTATTGTCGAGAGAAGAATATACAGGTATTAACAATGACATTGCGAGTTTCCAGTCGTCTAGATATTTGCAGACTCCAGGAGTCCAGGTCCGTCCTCCTCCTGCGGGCACGCCCGGCCGTGTGTGCATGCCGCCAGCGTTCGAGTCAGACCCCTCCTCAACCCCTGGCTCATGATGATCAAGGGCTCTCTGGAGCACCTGGTTCGCTGTATCCGTAATATGGGGGATTGGCTGAAAGCAACCACCGCTTCAAACAGAATGGTGAAGCATCCGTTGCGTGGGCTGCTGCTCTGAAGCCCCAAAAGAGGAGGAGTTGTGCCAAGTCCCCGTATTCGTGCCCCCTGGGATAATTTGGTGTAGCCATCAGGTTTGCTGGGGGACTTGAGGGTCTGATGCAGCTACCGCGACAGACTATACCTGACACACGCTGGCAGATGTACCATGGCTAGCCTGCATGTACCTCCTCCACCTGCTGATGCTGGCTGCGACGACCGAAACACCAGTCGAGGCACAGGGGAAACAGAGGAATCGAGCGGACAGACCAGAGTCACCAGACCGACCGGACGCTGGAGGCGGGCAGTCATATTATAAAGCTACCGACCCCTCTCGCAGGCGCCTTGTTGCTTGTCCTGTTCCAATTTCTGCCATTTTCGCATCCGTCACCATCGTCAGTCGCACGCGAGGCGGGTTCCCCGAGTCCAGTCCAGCAGGCCAGGCCAGTTCCCGTGCCCCTCATCGCAACTGCCACCCGACAAGACAGAAGGACCCCAGCGGCTCAAGTCCAGTCCAGTCCAGTCCAGTCCAGTCCCGTCCACGCCTTACCTTAAAAAGTTGCCTTACCTGAGCGCACTGCGTCCTCATCACACCTGCCCGGCGCTTGGCTGCACTGCTTGTGCAACCCACACCCGGACTGGATCTTCCAATCCAGTCATCTGCCGTCTCGACATAATACTCACAGTACATGCTTACTGCTGCTGCCTCACTCCGACTTTGCAGAGAGCTTCAAGTCGTCTCCAACTGGCTTATTTCGCAGCATCGCAGACGATCCTGTCCCTGCCCAGACGCATCGATACTTTTTGTGACTTGAAACGGTCGATCAGAGTTTCACAGTTTGGCGTCGCTCTCAGCAGTCAGCAGTCGTGTCGATCGGGCGTATCCGCCAATCACCTACAAAACCCCTGTCTGAGCGCGCGCGCTGCACCACCAAAGTGCGCCCGTGTCAGTGCCACTCTTCGCGAAACGCTCCGTCAGTCCAAGGAGACAGACAACTCAGGCCAGTCCCACGTCGTCGGATTCCAGACCAGGCGCAGAGAACACTTGAGAAAAAACCGCAGTCGATCAAACCGCGCAGCCTCGCAATAACAAGGACGTTGCGCTCGTGATTCTTCATTAGCGCACAGGTCCTCGAAACGGTTGCATTCCTCCACCCCAAATAGGTTCGGCGCGCGCCAAGTCGACTACGGCCCAGCCTCTCCAATCCGATCCACCATCAATCACCCTCCGACTGAAGTGCCAGACAGACAGCACCCTGCAAGTTCGCCATTTCGCAACTCCCGCTCCTGCGACGGCATTCTCGTCCTTCCCATAACTATGAGTGCCGCAGTCGCCATGGCCCCCTCACCAGCACCTCATGAGAGGGCGGTTGCATCTGCATCTACAGACATGCCGGCCCCTGCACCCAAAACGGCCTCAGCGCAACCCCAGGCGCAAGCTGCTCCCACATCCGCGCCCAATGGCTCATCCCCCTATGGCCAGAGGACCGCACATAGGAATGGCAGCAAAAGTCCCAACGGACCCTCAGCTTCACAAAGCTCACCATTGTCGTACGTTTACAGCATTCTCTTAAACTTGGATGAAAGAATGGCACTGACACTTCACTCGAGTAGCTCGCGAGGCGTCAACGCCCCCCCGAAAATCATCGTCAAAAAGGAGCCTGGCTCGCCCACCATGCCCAGCTCGAGACCGCGCCCTTCGCGTCTCGACTTGTCGAAGAATACCATCAGCAACAACTCAAATAACCCTGCATCTGCGCGCCCATTGACAGCCCGTGATCCCCTCAGCATTCAAGATATGGGCATCCACTGTCTGTCACCAGGTTTCGTTACCGACGACCCTCACATGAAGGACCACATCCAGAGAAGCATGTCAGTGCGGGAGCAACAGCGCCACATCATCGAGGCTCGGTTACATCAACAATCTGCCAAGGGCGACGGCCCATCAGACAAGGACAGGGAACCTGGTTCAGCCTTTGCAGTCAGGACACCTGGTATATCGTCTCGGCGCAACAAGGTGCCGCCAGGCTTGTCAATCGTTGCGCCCTCCCACAAACAGTTCGCAAACGAGAGAGTGATTCAGTCTGCGCCCCTTGGCCACAGCTTCACTGGCCGCCAGGACATGGCGCCCTCGAGCAGGCATTTCAACCAACAGCCGTCTTATCTGTCCAGCACCTCACACATACATCACGTTCCTGCTCATCAGACCGAGAACCGCCTACCCCCGATTAGTGATGTGTTTGGTCAAGGGTTGTCTGCAAACCCCGAAAATGCAGCCGCATCAGGGTTCCCAACGGCCGGAAGCGCGCGCGCTGTTCCCCAATCGCCCAGTTACCCCCCGCCACCTCCAGGGCCGACGCCGACGGGGCGATCGAGGGAATACAAGTCCGCTGAAGAAGCCCAGCAAGACATGGCTGGAGGTCGACCAGAACTACTGCCACGTCTAGTCCACTATGGTGGACACCAGCCACCCACGCCCCCATCTCCTGCCCCGGGCAATCGTCCATCTGACGGCAGCCGGAGTGCCACCAAGAGGAGAACCAGGGCTGAGTACGAGGATGGCGCTACCCCACCGTTGGGACATGGTCCGAAAACCTCTCGCCGTGGTCCTTTCGATGCCGGTCGCGATAGCCCCGAGACTCAACGCCAGAAGCGCGAGGAATTCTTGGGTCTATGTGAGCGGGCTTGGGATCTGTTCCACTCGTAACACGGAACTCGTTTGCTCCGAAAGCACCTCCAGCCCAGACTGTCACTGGTGCTCTGGATAGCCATATAAGCGACGTTATGGGGAGTTGGGATGAGCGCGCGTCATTTGATGACTTATTATACCTACATACACTCGGGGCTGTGTGCTCTGCGCGCGCAGGCCTCTACGACTCGACAAAGAGCTGGAGTGGACTTTTTTTTCTTCACTTTTACAAGGGTAATTCTGGCAGGGCTTTCGGGCAGGCGCCGGTCTTTTTCGGGGGACATAATACCAACGGATGTATTCGGGGTGTGTTTATGCGGCCCTCATTGTTTATAAGGGCGGACGGGCATGGCTTGGGCTTCATGACAACGACGACATATATCTTTTTTGTGGACCTATGAGTTGTGTTCATACGTGAACAAGGTGGATTTTGGCTCGATGAGCGGATGAGCACATTGCTACAGGACATGGCCCGTTTTGACGTGGTAGACGAATCATTGTCACGGCAGCTTGGAAGAGTATTAGAGGATGAATTGATATCGGCCCTTTGGGGTCGTATTACTTAACCTTGCAACACGATCAGGCCAAATTTCCTTTACAACGTGTGAATGTACATCCTCCGGGGAGGTTTGGTTTGCCTCCCCCAGCCGCTTCATACTGTCATCTCCCAAACATGCACGGCGTCGAGGGGCAGAGAAAGACCCACGACCTCGCCTTGGTTTGGGACATCCGTACGCTTTGTATTCTATGGCGCTGAAGTCATCATACAGAATCATGTCCCTTTCTTCATAACCGTAAAACTCCAATGCTGTGCAGAAACAAGTAGAAAAAAAATAGAAGACATTTGCTGCTGAAGGACCGTTACGTCGTCAAGTGTGGCCCGCCGCACCTACAGCGTGCGTGGCACATGGTCTTTGCCCCCCCCCCCCCCGGTCCGCGCCCCCTCTGTTACAGGCCTTCCTCGCCAGCCTTGCAGAGTGTGATTTCTCGCACCCATTCCGACTTGAGGACCTGGCCAGCGGTGAGACGTCTGGTGGGGTGGGGGTCGAGGACCGAGTAGATGACATTACGACAACGAGCCTGTGAGTCGGTGTTAGACACGACGAAAGCCCCGTGTGTAGGGAGGTGGGGAAATACGTACCCTCGACAGTGATTCAATGGGGCCGTAACCTTCTTCGTCACGGCGCCCTTCGAGGTAGCGAGCGTAGAACTCGTCCTCGTCCTTCTTTGCTACGCGCCACAGGTGACGACCGGTGCGCATTGCCATGTAGATAACACCGCAAGCCCACACGTCGACGGCGCGCGCGTCAAACTCCCTGTCCACGTACTCCTCGGGGGAGATGTACGGGGCGGAGCCGCAGAGGCCCGAGACCATGTGGGCGTCCGTCTCCCAGGCCATGCGGAAACACTCGCCGTTGCCAAAGTCCGTAATCTTCAGACTACCTCTTGTGGTCAAGAGTAGGTTCTCGGGCTTCAAGTCCCGGTGCGCCACGCCCATCTCGTGCAGGTACTGGACGCCCCTCATCATCTGCTTGAAGAAGCAGTCGGCCTCTTGGACCTCGAGTTTGCCACTGGAGAGCACGAGGGAGTATAGATCACCGCCCGCGCAGAACTCCATGACTTCGCAGTAGTCGCCTTTGGCGTCCTTTAAGAGGTCGAGCGTGTGGATGACGTTGGGGTGGCGCAACGAGGACGAGATGCAGAATTCGGCCGTGAGGCGCTTGCTGTACTTCTTCTCCGTCTCCTCGGGGCGCCGGCGGAACTCCTTGACGGCAAACAGTCGTTCACCGTTGGGACCGATCTTCTTGTGTGAAATGCGCACGATGCCAAACGCACCGCGGCCCACGATTTCCTGACACTTTCCGTACTTCTCGACCAGCGTGGGCGATGCGTTGGGACCACCATGCTTCTTGTCCAACGCGGCGTCCTCTCTCTCCTGCTTGAGCGTGTCGACCCAGCTCGAGACGAGCGAGAGGTCGTTTTCTGGCGTTTCGTGTTTCTTGCCGATGAGGCTGCGCCAGAGGTCGCTGAGCTTTTCTTGACGGCGACTTGACTTTAAGTGATGCTCATGACCACCGGGGGCACTTGGGTTGAGCATGAAGCGCTGCGTCGGCTCCTTCTTCGCAACGGCGGGCGTGGCCACTGCCGCTTTGCCCTGATCGGAAGCAGACTCTTTGCGTGACATGGGCTGCGACGACGTAGGGGGCCCGTTCAAGGACGCCCCTCTAGGCCGCCCGGCGGAATCGCTGGTGACGCTGCTCGCGGCACTACTGGTCTTGGACACCTCCTTGCTGGAGAACATGCGCGTAAGTCTCTCCTTCAACGGGGCCTTCTCCTGGTGCGGCTTGAGCGAGGAGTCGGCGTCTGGTGGCGAAAAGGGCGAACCGTTGGGGGCACGACCCGAGTGGTCAGGCGTCGTCACGTTGGATTTGGCTGCATCGTGGGATTTGATGGACGAGGGCTTGGAGCTCGGTGTCGATGCGGGCTTGGAGTCGTCGTGGAGATGACTATTGGTGGTCGACATGGCGGGCGTCGTGTTTGCGTGGAGGGGCACCTGGCTGGCTGGCTCAGGTAGTATGTCGCACAGCACACTAATTATGTCTGCTTTGCAGCGTTTCCGAAGCCCGGTGCAGCGCTCCGACCCGCGGCGCAAGCGCTGAGGTTGAACTGGTGGTGTCGCACTGGGACCACCAGGAAGACGAGGGCGTGATGGCAGATGGTTGAGGGAGGAGGAGGATGGGGGCAGGGCAGACGAACTGCACACTGCGGGCAGTGACGGCGTGAGGGACAGGAGGCCGAAAGCTGCCTTGCCTCGACTGAGGGACTGACTGAGGGACTGAGACTGAACTGAGCTGGGCTGTCGATCGAGGACTTTCAAAACCTCTCACCCACTGGAAGGGCTGGGGGCTTATAGGTAACTCGGGTGTGCTGTGGTCGAGCCCTGCAGGGGCGGGGCGAGCGGCTGCGTGGGGCAAATCGAGCAAGCCTGTTCGTGCGTGCGTCCCAGTGTTGCTGTTGATGCGGGACTTGCAAGGTGAAGTCAGAATGACTGGAGGCTCCAGTCGGCTTTATTAAATTAGAGAGGCAGGTTTTGTTGGTTCAACGGGAGGAAGTGGACGGGGGAGGGAAATTCGCGTTGCAGGTTTCTTGAGTGTCCCCCCAAGGGACTAGGATTGAGGCGAAGAAGAGATAATTAAGTTCTCGGATCTGAAATGGCCCCGATCGAACGTCTTCAGTCAAGACTGGAGGCGGCGAGGACTGGACGCGACCTGGAGGGCGGTACTTGTCCGCAGGTACTTGGGTACGACTTTACAAGGCAGTGCATTTATTTGTAAGGGGGAAGGCACAGCAGCAGTGGAAAGTGACGCTGCCAGGCCGTGGTTGTGGTGGTGGTGGTGGGGTTGAAGAGGCAGCCCGCCGAGAAAAAATCCCCAATACAACAAGTCCGCAAGGAGCCAAGGACCAAGAGGACCGGGCGTGGGTACTACCGTGTCGACTTGTAAGTAAGTACTAACTTGCTGCTAATCAGATACTAATAATACTCAGATAATGACAGTGTGATCCGGAGCCGGACGCAAATTGCAGGGTTCGTGGTCAAGGTACCTGTCAAACAGAGTAGCAGTTGTCGAGTACCGGTACTAGTGGACTATTAGCAGGCTGACAGACTGACTTGAACTCTCTCTGGCAGTGGCAATGGGTGGAAGCTTCCTGTGGTGCTGACAAACGAAGAGATCCGAGGGTAAGCCCTTTTTTTGAAGGGATTGTGCCCGCAGACAACCGAAAACAATGTTAGTTCTGCATGGTGATTACCTTATCCGTATTGAAGATATTTAATGGCAACAGGCAGTCTTTCCTAGACTGGGTCTTCGACTCTTCCTCCTTCTTCCCGGACACATATCACTCGTCAGCTGCAGCCTGCTAGCCGCTACAGTACTAGTGGATTGTGGAGATCCGACTGGAGACTTGCAGTCGGTAGGGGACTATGTACACGTACTCATTACCTACTACGTACGTACAGTTTCTTTGCCGCATACATCAAATTCATAAGTGATGGGTAACGATAGGTACGACGAAGCTTCTGCGAGCGGGCGGCAAACTGACCAAGGCTGGTCATTTCTCCCAAGTGAATTGACTTGGAGCTTGCAGCGCGCGCGCAAAAGCCAAGCGCAGAGCGAGATCGTGCGCCCACCACTTCTGCACACCGTAAGATTGTCTGCTGCAAATCATCCATCCCCCATGCGGGACAGGCAATCTAACTAACGTTTCCGGCTGGCAATCCTTCTGAGACTAGACTAGGGCGGAAGGGTATTCTCGGAGTCGGAAAGACACGAGGGACTGGACTGGACTAGACTCCCGTCGATGGCTGAGACAGCTGATGGAGGGGGGGCCTCAGTGCGATGACGCAGTGCCATCAGCAACCTCCCGCAACCAACTGATTCGGGTCGCCCAAGTCAATCTGGTGGCTGTCAACGTCACTCTGCTATTCACTCTAGGTCCCATGATCGAAAACAGCTGATGCCAAGCAATGGCGCTCTTTGCGGGCTCGTGTAATTGCGTGCCTACTGCCTAGTACTAACTAGTCAGTGCGTACTCGGTAGACAGCATCTGACAGATGTTCAGCCAAGCCTTCACCCCGCGTTCATGGGCGTCTAGGAATATCTGCAACGTTATCTGCACACAATCTGCGCCGTCAACTGTGGCTTCTTCTGCTCGCATGGTCTTAATAATCTGCCCTGATCGTTGACGAGACGCAGACCGACGTCGACAGACAGGTGTGCTCGGAAGGCTACCCTGCAACTCGAATCTAAAGCAAACATTACAAGTGAATTAATAATCTCCCAGTCTCCCAAAAGCCCTCCATCGAAACGCGCCGGCCAAATCGTCAAACCAAGCTTCCGCTGCAACTCGGATAACGCGTGCCGTCCCCAGGTCGGGCGGCCTGGCGTCGCAGCATGCTGTTGGTTGCGTCTAAGTCGGACATCCATATTATTGGGGTAAGGAGGCACCTCTATCCGTCGTCCATGTGGGCTGGACCGAGGTATTGTTCCATTCACAAGGTAGACACTTTCCAAGGTGCGCCATTTATCTCCTAGACCAGCAGTCTAATTAGACAGGTATTGGATAATGGTGTCGTCGTGAGCGGTGCTCACCGAATATCTCCGCCAAGCAAGCACACCCTCTCGGCGAGTTATTCAATGCGTGAAGCTCTCGGCTCATTGTGCTGCAGGGTCCAGCTGTGGTTGGACCATGTCACCCGTTGATTCAGGGGACCGGTTGATAAAGACAAGTCGTATATCAAAAGCCCAGGTTTCACCGCTCTGTGAATGCATAGAGCGGTGGCACGGCTCCGGCCCTATTGTTGAAACAGACGGTGAACGCGACCGCCCTACGAGGAGACGGCATCCAACCCACGTTGCGCCGGCAAAAACACGACTGGCTTCCCCCAATCCAGGGGCAAGAGCTTGATAGACGACAACATGCACTTTATTGATTCGAGGGTCGTAGTCGCGCTGCATTGCAACACACAGCATGTAGTGTGGCGTCACTGATAGACAAGGATCTGTGCTTCTTGAGAATTATTTGCATTAGCTGCCGTGATACAGAATCCCTAATGCCTGACCCTGTCTCCCCTGATAACATTAACTCATGGGTTGTACCTACGGCAATCGCTGAGAAAGGGGATCAATTGGCTGGCCCTCGTCCGTCCCTGTGTCTTCGCGCCCTGCCAACGTACCTGCGTTCAGGCACTGGGGCTTGGCTTCGCTTCGGACTTGTCACCCGAGCTCGAAACGCCTATTTTCGATACCAGATCGGCAAGTTTGGCGGTGGACGGTGTGGGCAAGCCCGTACCGTCAATCAAGTCCCCCAACTTTTGGAGGTGCTCCTTGTCTCTGACGAATCGTGTCAAGTATAGCGTTGGCTTGCCCTGGCCCTGTGCGTTGGCATTAAGCCTCTCCTCGACGGCGTTCAGATAGGCTTGGTCGTACACGTCAAAGTCCACGGCCGTGGGCGAGTCGGCCACAATGTTGGGTGTCGCCTCATCCATGGCAAAGTCATCGCGGGACCCCGTGCCAATGCCCAGAAAGAGCGGCTCCTGATCGCTCACATCGTGCGCTTGCCCCTTGTCCGCCTCGCTGGCTGCCCTCTCCTCTGCCGCTTCTTTCTCTGACGCTTGCACGCGCCGCCGTTTCTCGATGAGTGCCTCGATCTCTTCCGCCCTTGCTTTCTCTGCAGCGGCGTCGAAGCTTTCCTGGTCTGCCCGCGTCCTCACGACCGAGTCTGAGCTGATGCCGGAGACTCTAGCTCGCCGCCGGGCGCTGAGTGCCTTGAAGCGCTGGAGCACCTTCATCACGCACATGAGGTGATTCATCTTGCGTGTGAATGCGTGGTTGAGCTCAAGCTCGTTCGGAGGGTCGACGTGATGCGCGCAGTTCTCCTCAGCCGATAGAAGAGGGTCGGCGCCCTCCTTGGTGACCCAGGGATGTGTCTACGGGGTCAGCGGAATCCCGACGACTCGACAAAAGAGACAAACTTACCCGCAGTTCTGGCATTTCAATGCGCTTCTCAGGATCCTTCTCCAAGATCTTGCTGAACAAGTCTATCAGGAGTGGTGACTCATCTTCTGGTATCCGCGGCTCGTCACTCTTAATCGCCTCGTACATCGCCAGCATGCCATCCCTGTTGAACGGTATGCGGCCATACTTGAGGCAGAACAGTGAGACGCCCATTGACCAGATGTCGGCTGCCTTTCCGGATACCTCAGCGTGCTTACCACACAGCTCTGGCGGCAGGAACGCGGGCGAGCCTGCGGATTTGGCGGTCCGCATCTCGCTTGACTTCTCAAACATTTGGGAGACGCCAAAGTCCACCACCTTGAGCACGTCGTCTTCTGAGAGGAGAAGGTTGTCTGGCTTGATGTCCCTGTGAATGACGCCTTGTGCGTGTACTGCCATATAGTCAGTACTGCGATGTCTGTATCGTCATGTGGCCACCTACAGTATTCGATGCCCAGGACAAGGTCGCGGAACAAATGCCGGCACGCTTCTTCATCATAGGGCGTCGCATCGTTCTCGAGACCGACCTTCATCACCACGCCCTTTTTGCACATTTCCATAACCATGTAGAGCGAGTCTTCCTCAGGGTCGTCCAGTACCTCGATGAGCTGCACGAGGTTGGGATGGTTCAGCTTCTTCATGATGGCAATCTCCTCCCGGATGAGATACAGAGCGTCATCCTTCTCGCCAGCACGAGCGCTGCCGCCACTTGACCATGGCATGAGAGGGGCATCGAGCCCGGAGCGCCTCAGTGGTCGATGAGGTCCTTGCTTGAGTATATTGGACTGTGCTCGCTTGCGTAAGCGGACCTTGGAGAACTCTTTGATAGCCTAATAGGATAAAACTTTGTTAACATGCGTCGAGAGTACGACCGTAGTGAAGACGACCCACGTATTCAGTACCAAACTGATCAGTCCCCAAGTGGACACTGCCGAAGGAGCCTCGGCCGATCTCGTCTTGAATCACGTATTGGTTGATGCGATGATGCGTCCTTCCATCCGTTTCATCACTCATAAACTCCACATGTGCATCCAAGGTTTCCTGCAGACGGGGTCAGTCTAAGCTTAGCCTGGGCGTTGACCCATGTCCCACCTTGACTTCACGATGGGTGCTCGGCTTGCGCTTGTGATGGCGCAAGGGGCTGGCGAACTGCTGAGCACCGGGAGGATCCGAGCTAGACACTCTCATCAGCGAAAAGGGCCATGATGCGCGGTTGCGGGCTCATACACGTGAGGCGCAATGGTTGGACGGGGGGCCGTGATAGGGTCGTCATGGTTCTCGATGGTGACCATGGGTGAAGGGGTGGGTGTCGTAGCTGCAGACACATCCTGCTCAGTAGGAGAAGATACTGGCTCCGACATGGCTGCCTATGAGAAGATGGGCTATGGCGGTCCTGGCAGATGTTGCGATCCAGGCTTGTGAAGCATGAGCGAGCCTATGTGTCGGGATTCGATGACTAGAGCTGCAGAGCTTAGGGGAGAGCTGGTCCGTGATTCATCGTACGGGCCCGGTAACACTGAAATGTGTAGACTTGCCGTGCGTACACCTTGACAAGCTCAGGGGCGCAACGGGCATGTGAATTCTGGTATGCGAAGGGGAGATAAGAGGCGTGGACGACTGGATGAGGGTTAGATCTCAACTCCATTAGCGACGTTTTTGTCAAATACCCCCCACCACAGCAGTGACTACTACTACTCCGTAGGACCTATGAGCCCCTGTCGTCAGCTGGAGATGCTCCAAATGCGGGGCACTCAGCGCATGGGGACAGCCACTGGACCTGAGCCTCATCCTCAGCCTTCCAGTCCTCAGTCCCAATTGGAGATGCGCCACAGAGGCTCAGCTAAGGAACCTCCCTCCATCTTCATCTTCCCCAACCTCACGCACCACACCCCATGCGCCCAAAGGCGACGGCGGACGAATACGAGACCACGACATGACGAGCCCATGATTCGACGATCGCACTTCCCACCCAGCTACACGCCCGTCAAGAACCCCCCCCTGAGGCCCGTCCGACCTCCCAACCCGCCATCATGGTGGTCTACTCCTTCTACATCTTCGACCGGCACAGTACATACCACCATAACCTCCTCTCAACCCTTGCGGACGGGACGCTGACAATGCCGTAGCTGAATGCATCTATGCCCGGTCATGGCTGCCCCAGTCCCTCAGCCAGCACCACTCCTCCGCCCCCTTACAGCCATCCACCGCCTCGGACGACGCCAAGCTCATCTTCGGCACCGTCTTCTCCCTGCGCAACATGGTGCGCAAGCTCGGCGGGGAGGACGACGCCTTCATCAGTTATCGCACCGGCAACTACAAGATGCACTTTTACGAGACCCCGGCGAATCTGCGCTTCGTCATGTTGACCGACACGGGCACGATGAGCATGCGGAACGTCCTGCACCAGATCTACATCAATCTCTGGGTTGAGTATGGTACGTCTTACTCATTTGTTTCCCTCAGGTGTGCTGCTGGAATGGGTCTAACTGTTCGACAGTCGTGAAAAACCCATTGGCACCCGTGGAGCACAAGAATGGCGCGGGTGTCAAGAATGAGTTATTCGAGCTTGGACTAGACCAGTTCATCAGAGGACTCATGTGACGACGTGTCGAGTTCACACTCTTGAACTACTAATCGACCTCGTCATGCGGGCTAAGGCATGCAGAACGTAGCCAGCAACCACCTGCGACGAATGACAGAATGCTGTGCTTTGCTCAGTCAGTCACTGGACAAGGTTTTGTGCGAGACGAGCGCTTCTGAAACCGCCAGGTCAGGCCATACCAAACCTCACGCACATTATGATAGCGGCGTCCGAGGACAAATCACTTTTAACGCTGTGGGAGACACCGAGCGAATTGTAACCAGACCTCTTTGTATGTTTGGCTCGTGCCAGTTATCAAAGGCCCACGTTAGATACCCGCATGCAAGGACATGCCAATCCTCAAAACCACAAACCCGTCCATGCTCCCCGTTTACTCGTGATCAAGAGAGACTCAATGCAATGTACACCACAGCCCAAAAGGCCTTCCTGAGTGACCCAGGTCCTAATAATCATACATCAACAGTGTGCTCTACGCCTGCTTCTCAATGGCCCGCTCCCAAGCACCCTCCAAGCCACTCTGCTGGTTATCCGCCAGCACAACGCTCGAGTCGGCCTGTGCCGACTTGCCTGAAGATGTCTCCGAGGGCTTCTCCACGTAGACCGCACTGTCCATGAGGCCCTCCTCACGAACCTCGTTCTGCCAGTTGCTTGAATAGACAACGGCTGCAAAGGCCTCTAGGTCCCGTACCTTCTCCATGTCCTGGAGATACTCGTTCGGCACACCGTTCCCGATGACGTGCGCTTGGCGGGTCAAGACGGAGAGGATCTTGGGCAGCAGGATGTGCTGCGTGTGTTTGAGCTCACTGTTGTCCGTGACCAGAATGCCGCCTTCGCTCGGGGCAGGGAACTCAAAAGCCTCGTTCGCCAGCTTCCTGTCCACCAATGACGAGAAGCCCGCGTCGAGGAGAAGAGTCAGAACGTGTGAGAAGACTGGCGACTCGATCAGATCGGCCGTCTCATCGAGCAACCTCCGCAGCGAGGCAGTCGAGGAGTGCGAGCCCTGCGACTGCTGGGCCGGATTCTCCTCCAGGACCCCGGACTCCCTGATCACCTCATCTTCCTTGTCACGCGGGGGCAGCAGGAACTTTAGCCACTCCGCTTCCTGTCTCTGCTGCGGCGTGGCGCCCTCGACGAGCTTGCGCACCTGCATGGTCAGCTCCGAGAACCGATTAAAGCTGACGAGATCCCTCGGGCTGAGACTGCCAAACACCGTGCGCACAGCACTCTCGACCCGCGCCATAATGTCGGCGTACCCGCGATGGAGCAGCCACCAGCTAAAGGTCAGGTACTTCCGGTTCGTGTCAAAGTCGTTGCCGTACGCCTGGTCGGCGTTGTCGTCATCATGGTTCTCGAGGCTGATCGTCGCTTGCTGTGTGCTAGTGGCCAAGGCCACGACGCTCGACAGATAGCTCCGTCTACCCAAAAGGTTCAGCTGGACTCGAGTGAACATGGCCAGCAAGGCAAGTGTGTAGATGAGAGTGAACGATCTTGTGATGGCTGCGAAGCATCAGTATCCTGCCAGGGGAAGGTCTGCGCTGTGATCCTACCGCTGATGGTGAGGTCATCCCATAGCTGCCTCTTGGATTTCTTCTTTGGCGCAGTCACAGGCTGCTGAGGCTGCTGCTGCTGCACTCCCTCACTTGTACTCGGCGCACTGGTCGTGGAAGGCGTGGCGACGACCTGGCTCGCATGCACGCCGCTGTCACTCTGAAAGCTGGCCATGCTCCTCCCTTCCTCTTCGGTCAAGGTTGTGTCGGCGATACTGGGCGGCGGCCCATTTGACTCTCCACCCCGTACGCCCTTTGTGCTCTTCATCTGTTGGATCTCGAGGGTGATGCTCTCCGTGTTCATGGCCTCGAGGATGTTCGTGGTCGCAGTGGGTAGTAGTGCAAGGACCGTAAACGTGCAATCCTCCTGGTTCTGCTCGAATCGTCGCCGCAAGCTATTGATCCCCACCGCGTCAGCCTCGGTGTGTCCATGTCGAGGGGGGAGGATGGGGCATTACTTCTCCTTGGAGATGCGCTCACTGCTCATGCGCTCGCGGGCGTCGTTGATCTTGTTGAGGACATACTGCGTGACGACGTAGCCGGCGCCGACGACGCCCACGCCAATGGCAATGGGCGTCTTGTTCCTGCGCAGCCAGCGACGCGCCGTGGAGAACATGATGGGCTCTGGGCGCGCGTATCGTCAACGCATTGGCGAACTATCGAGCGGGTTATCGAAGAGGGAGGATATGGAGAAAGAGAGTGGGTGGAAAGTCTGGGGAAGCAAAGGAGAGCTTGGGCCGATGGCGCTGGGAGTTGTTATCCACAATGTCAAAGGTAAGGCAGCGTGAGCTCCATGTCCATGTCAGTGTCCGTCGTTCAACCTCGGCTTTCGCATGCAATGACGGATGGACTGGAGAATTAGGGGCCCAGCTGCGCCACACTTTGCCCTGGGCCGCCTGGGGACATGGAGCCACAGCGGACATGGACTCGAAGCCACCAGCCCCACCTCAACTCGGCGGACAGACGACTTGATGCCCCTCATTGTCCCTCACTGCCAGTGACGTTGATTGATCGAGGGTTGCGACGGACGTATTACACCTCAGGTTAGCGATAAGCTTCCGGATGCGTGAGGTGCGCGTTGAAATTCCCACCCTCGACTGGACCCCAAAGGTCGCCGCCCATTCCGTCCAATCCTCGTCATCACAAATGCATCCCGACGTAGGTTTCCCGGCCACTTCAGCAGGCGACGGCAACATGGAGGCCCAGAAGCCCACCGAGTTCCATC
The DNA here is from genome assembly GCF_019669845.1 of Emericellopsis atlantica. Classification (NCBI taxonomy): domain Eukaryota; kingdom Fungi; phylum Ascomycota; class Sordariomycetes; order Hypocreales; family Bionectriaceae; genus Emericellopsis; species Emericellopsis atlantica. The sequence continues at coordinate 136,239 of NW_025764713.1, forward strand.
TCGAAGTCTTTGCGGACCCGCGCTCCGTGCGCGACGTCGTCAAAGGTACGATCGAAACACCCACCCACCCACCAAATCAGAGCAAGAATGCAACAGAAACTGACATGACTTAACCAACAACAGCGGTTCTCCACGCCATCTTCTTCCATCGCTTCTTCCCCTCCATCGTGCCCCAGACCCACGAAGTCCTCGACCTCACCCTCCCCTACGTCCCGGACCCCGAGCTCGAGACCCTCATTGACCAGCGCGCCGCTGCGCTCGAGCGACACATTGACGCCCAGCGCCCGCCATCGCAACCGACCGGCGCGAGCACGACCTCGAATCCTGCGAACAAGGGCGGCAGGGGCCAGTTGACCGTCCAGTTCTTCGAGAAGAAGAGACGCAAGGGCACATGGCTGTCCCGCGGGGACGAGGAGGTCTGCTGGGAGTCGTGGACCGTCAAGGTCACCGTCTCCGAGCCTCGGACAGAGAGTGGTACGTACGCATATCGGTGGTGCGCATCTTTCTTCACACACAGTCTAACCAGCATGTAACAGAACGCGCCAAGGTGCGCCGCGCCATGGAGCAGACCCTGCAAAAGGCCGCCTTCAACATCATCACCTACATCAACCAGCACAAGGATCACATCCCCCCGATCACGACGCAGACGTCCAACCCCTTCCCTTACAAGATCAACGTCGATCAGCAAGAGACGGGCTGGGCCTCCAGAATGCGCATATACTAGGACGGCGCACTCCACTAGTTACAGTGCCCCTGCTGGGTATTTTCAGCGTCGGGTTTTTGGGACACGCCACTGGGTGCGGTGCTACTCCTTGGTGTCGTTGGCGTAAGGCGTATAACGGGATACATGGGGGGTTAATGGCGTTTCAGGTGCAAGCCAGGTCACCAGACCTCAGGGTTGCGGGTGCTGTTGAGTCCATTGTTGGGGTTTGGGGTTTTGTTTTCGCGTGGGTTTACTTAATAGACACGACGATACCCATGTCTCGCTGACAGCGAAAGCTCCTTCACTTCTGGGTCACAGGAGGTGCAGCGGTAGTGTTGCGGGAAGAATCAATAATAATCCTGTTCGTAGCAAAAGCAATAAAGCATGTGTAAAAATTGCGGTAGTGCCTCAAAAGACGACACGGTCATTTCTTCTTGGTCAGATACAGTAGGGCTGTTAAACAAACGCCAAGCTTGCCAAACCATACTAGCTCAAAACAATGCCAAAAAACATACAAGGCGTAATGGACACGCCCGTCCAAGGCCAAGTCCCGACGCTCGCGTCCATCCAACCAAGAGCAAGAACGATACGATCCAACCCCTGCGGATTGAGCTAAGCAGCACTTGCAACGCTCAGATCCGACGTGCGTCCAGCTAGACGCCCTAATATCCCAATGTTGCGAGTGTGTGTGTGTGTGTGTGTGTGTGTGTGTGAAAGTTGTCCGTGGAAAAGTGTGCATTATGTCGTGTTCATCGTGTCGCTCACACCGTGAGCCATTCCTTGGCCGCGAAGCCTTGTTGTTCTGTTTCTTGTAGACCGATAATGGGAAAACCCATGGTCCGGAAGCTCATTATTCGTCGATTCATCGTCAAGTGTTCTTCTTTGAAAGCAAAATGGAGTTAAAAGACGCCGTGATCATCCGATCTGCGCAAACCCCTGGGTAATGTCAAAGTCAGACCCCTCTTCCTCTGAGAAGCCCGTTGCGATTTGTTGATGACCAGGTCCGTCCCAGTTCTCAGCGTCGTCATCCGCCTTGGGCGCGGGCAGCTGAGGCCGGGCGAGCTTTGACTTGCAGGGAGATGCCTCCTGCGGGCCTGTTTCATCGAAAGCCTCCAGTAGAGACCCCCCCAGGTATTTGAACGGCGAGCTCATTCCCTCAAAGGCCTTGCTGGGGGTGTCGAAGAAATCAAATGCTTGTTCGTTCAACTGAAGAGCGGGTGCTGAGGTGCAGCCCCGCGGTGTGCCGGTAGACAGTTTCAGAACAGAGCTAGGCATCGGTGGCAGCAAGTCGGATTGCTTGAGCGGCGATCTCTTGAGTGGCGACCTTTTGATGGGTGACCCGCTGCCACGCACATGGAAGAACGTGGAGTAGGGGTCTAGAGTGTTGAGAAAGTCATCATTGACAATGGCATCTTTCGTGAAGTCAAAAGCGTGAGCGGTGGTGCCTTCTAGACTGAACTCGGGGCTGTATGGCACCTCCTCAAGGCCGTTGTTAGCCCTGCCTGGTGAGGCAGTATATGCAGCAATCTGCTTGCGATGCTTGAGCAAGTTGGCGCGGGGCGAGACGGACTTGGTGATTGGCAGCATCTGAGCCAGCTTGCTCACGGGTGTCTTGGGTCCCATCATGTTCATATTTTGCTTGTAAGGCGAGGAGAGCAAAGACTGGTTGACAGACTTTGATCGGCTCCTAGTTGGACTGTGCGGTGATGACAAGGGATTGCGAATTTGGCGGATCGCATCCTCAGCACGACCACTGCCGCCCAAGGCGCGAGCGCGCCTCCGAGGTCTGCCGCTCTCAGCTGTCCACTGAGAGATCCATTTGCTGGGTCTTTGAGCTGAGGAATCAAGCGAGGAAATGTACCCGCTGTCTTCAGGAGCACCGCGTTTGCTTGGTCTAGTCACGGAAGACTGGCCAGGGACAGACGTAGCAGAGCGTGTGCGGCTGTGTCTTGCCACAGGGGGGGATGAATGGAGGCCATGAGGAGCAGGGGACTGGGCAGGTCGTCGAAAGCTAGGGTGGGCGACCGACTGCCTTTCACTCAGTTCTTCAGGGGCAGGGCCATCGCTTTCGGGGATAGTGGCGTCAGATGAGGGCAAGCGAGGCTCCTCTGTCGCACGGGCGGGTTGGCGGGCTTGAGGTACTGGGGGAGGAAGGGAAGGCTCGAGAGCTGGCGCTGTGGCTGGCCTCGAGGGCTCCAGTCGGGTTGACATGACAGGGAGGTTCTCTGCGCTCTGTGTGCCCTTTCGAGCCGGTTTCCTTCTCAAGAACTCTGATTCGCATCCTGGTACGATCATCCAGTAATGGCCCTTGCCCGGGTCCTCCTTAGGCCTCTCAACCTTCTCGAAGCCTTTGTGCAAGCTAAGGTTGTGACGAATGCTGTTTTGCCAGCCGGTTTCTTTGATGTTGTAGAAGGTGTATGTGTCGGAGATCCACGTGTAAATTTGGTTGAGCGTTAGCCTCCGGTTGGGTGAGCGAAGAATCGCAGTGCCGATGAGCTGAGCATAGCTCAGTGGAGGTTTCTGGCCGTCGTCGACAATGACGGGGAACGAACCAGGATGTGGTAGCACATCGAAGCTACTGGACGGGGCTGGAGAAGTTGCCAGTTCGCTCTCTGCCTTCTTTGACTTTTTGGCTGGCCTACTGTCCATGATGGGCGCGGCGTCAAGGAGCTTCCGTTTTCCATTTGACGAAGATGACGGCCGGGGCGTTGGCGCAGATGACGATGCCGAGGAGGGGAAAACACCATACGGCATGGAGTTCTCATCTGTCAATCCAGGGAGGTTCTCTGAGTGCGGCGGCGCCTTGAACTCGTACAGGAAAGGTTTCTTCCAGATGGTGTCGGTTTGCGGTCGCTGCCCTGGCGGAGGCATGGAAACATTGTTGAGTTTCTTGGCATTGGCCGTCTTGAGAGGGGACCTACGGGCCGCGTTGCTCATCTTGTGTGGTGACAAGGCTTTTTGTTGTTGTGACTGGCTGGGCTTGAGAATGGCATTTGAGTCAATGGCACCAAGTGCTCGTCGGGATGGTTTTGCGACTGTCGTCGGCATGGGCGCGTGGCTCGTCATGGCGTTGTGAATATTGCTGAATGCGTTTAGGCCGTGGGTGGCGTTGAAGTTGTCCAGACCGTCGGTGTGGCTATAGGTGTTCTCGACTGCGTCGAATGAGTCGAAGCTGTCAAAGTCCTGAAAGATCTGTGGCGGCTCGTCAGCGCCGCGAAACAGCGGGCGGTTGGCCATTGTGGCCTTGGTCGAAGAGCCGAGTCGTGAGAGCTATGCGGAAGCAGTGTCGTGAGCGACTACTATTCGGGCCACGTAAAATCGCGATTTATTCACGCGGAATGAGAAAAGAACGCGCTGCAAATGGTGCGGGAATGTAGTGTGCAGTAGAGCTTGACTTTGTGGTGCGAAGCGCGTATCGGTGAGCAAGAAGCGGTGTCGTCGTGGGCGGGCCGAGGCGTTGAGGTGAGGCAGGTTGCGCGTATTGCGAAAGTCGAAAAGAGTCGTTAATGGAGGCGCCTGTTCTGTTGTTCAAGGAGTTTTCAGATCGGATTGAGGCGATCAAGGGCGATCAAGGCGGCGATGGTGAGCGTGAGGTGTGTGGGTGTGTAAGGTTGAAGATGTAAGACGGAGCGCTCAAGGTTGAAGATGGGCGGGATGAGGTACCAAAGTATCTTGGGGGCCCAGTGCACTTCCCGTACCAGCCCAACTGCACAATGTCAAGGGCGGGTGGGCACGAACGGGCAGGTGCCGGCAGGGGTTGGTCGGAGCGAATGGCCAAGGCCTGGACAAGCCAGCACTCAGCACCGGTGGCCGTGGGCCAGGTCTCTGTCAGAGGTCGAGGCGCGCGAGGGAGGGCTCGATGCGAGGCGCGGATTGGCCAGGCAGCGTCTGGGCTGACACGAAAGCTTGCAGGGGTCTGGCACTCATGCGAGGGAGGGCGCGGGGATGTCTCTGGCGCGATTCCCATCAATCGATAGGCGGGTTGGGCCACGTACGCCACGTCCCTTGCCTTTACTTTTTGGCGCGATGATTCTTCCCAGTGCAAGATCATGCGGTGGAAATTATCAGTATCGATCTGATCCCGTAGACAGACGTCGATCTAGGTTCGCTTGTGTAGGTATTGTAGATGGACTATCAGATGGAAGGGGACATGGAAGAGCATCTGCGCACGTAGAGCAAGATGTCGGGTCCTGTGGATGCGCAGCACACACACACACATGTACGAGTCTCACATGGTGTCGCGTTGGACGAGGCCAGGTCGAGGCAGAGGAACGCGATACAGCGCGTGCAAAGTCGATCTCAACGCTTTCATAAATTCCTGCCCCTCCTTAGCGCCGGTGTTCCTCGGTGCGCTTAGAGGTACGTGCTGGGGCTATTATGTCACTGCGCACAGTAATGGACACACTACGGCTTCCAGTCGAGACTGATCTTTAGGATCAAAGCGCGGTCTAACGTCCGCATCACAATTGAACGCCGAACGCAAAGAGAGAAAAAAGGCTTTGAATAGTGCCAAAATTCAGGCAACACGCGGACGAGAAAGAGGGGTTCTACAATGCACGCACGTGTGGTTCTGATATGGTTGGTCAGATGGTGCAAGATGGTGTGAGCTGAAGATGTGAAGCCTGGCCCAGGTCGCATGGAGATTGGCCGTGACGCGTCGCACGACGCGCCGGGATTGTTTTGACTTGACGCGTCTTGAGCCAATCAGAACGCCCTGACGGCGGTATTTCGACGTACCACTAGGCACCCGCTGGACCTCACGCTGGCTTCCATTACAAGCCACTGAAAGCCATTAAACTCTGCAGTCAGAATCTCATCATCATTGATCCTCATGCTCGGATTGTACAGGAATGGCAAGTTTAGGGCACTCGATGCGATTTCATTCATCTCAATGCCATCAGGCTACGACATGCACGATCGTGGCCTTGTGGACAAACTTCAAAGAAAGTCAATTCGGACAAGACAGGCCGGGGCTGGCACCTCGGAGGCCCGTAGCCAGATCAGAGACCCATCTTTGTTTGAGCTTGACTTTTTCACGTTTGATGAGTCCTGACATCATTGTGTAGGGATCTAAAGTGTTGCGAGCCTGCTTAGCCCCGTTTGTCTGCCATCCCGTGTTCCGTCTTTCTTGCTTTTTGGGACACACTAGACGTAGACTCCTCTTCGATCGTGATGCGTCCCGGAGGCATCCGGTTTCCCGCGATTGCAGGCACATCACAACCCAAAAGTTCCGAAGACGGGCATGGAAAATCGGACCATGATCACCCAATGTAACTCATCACATTGCTCTCCAGTGTCCAGGCAAACCTTATCGCATCATGGGAGATTCATTCCTCCATCAGAGAATTGGGTGATTGAGTACGTATGACTGGGAAATCCAGAGACTTCATCCAGACCAGAGTGAGTCAGTGACCCTCCCGGTCCCGACATGGACATGGTTCTCTTCGGCATTGGATCTTTAGCTCCAGCGGTCTAAAGAGCTTGCATTTTCACAACTCCCGATCTCGTTATTAAACAATGCATAAAAGTCTAATTTAGCCAGAACCGGCTTTGGTAACGTGAACAACGCATCCAATCAATACGACCACGTAGCTCAACGCGCTAAGGCGACCTCATCCAAGGCCATCCTTCGTCCTCAATGCCATGGGCTTCGATCCACGGCTCTACTGTCGGCAAGTGTTGCATTGAGGTTCCCATCATGCAGAGCGCGAACGATCAGCTGTTAAAATCCTCCCACAGTATGTCAAAGGCACAAGGGACAACAAAGTCACTATCCAAAAGGAGAAGCATTGTAGACTATGTAAATCGCGATTCTATCGCAGCGAAACGAACAAACTGAAGCTGGTACATGACTCTCCCCGTGCGTTGTTCTACAGGACGCGACCAGCAACGGCAGCAGCGCTGGTGTCCTTGGTCTTTGTCTTCTTAAGGGACTTGCCTGCTTGAATCTCCCCGAGGAAGCCAGCTGGCCGGCCACCACCGGCCGCAGGTGGTGGAGGCGCGCCTCCCGGAGGAGGGGGAGGCGGCCCAGGAGGACCGCCAGGGGGAGGTGGCGGTGGAGGGCCACCAGGAGAGGCCATGCCAGGCATAGGAGGGGGAGGAGGGGGTGGTGCGCTGGGAGCGTCTGATCCGGGCATGGGAGGAGGCGGTGGTGGTGGCCCAGAAGGCGCATCGCCAGCAGGCATCGGAGGAGGCGGTGGTGGTGCAGCGGGAGCATCACCAGCAGAAGGTGGTGGAGGAGGTGCAGCAATCGGTGTATCCTGAGCAGGTGTGGCGGGCGAAGAGTCCCTGCCAGCAGCAGACAACGGTCGCGGGGGGGCCATTGTGCCGAACAGGATGGACGCGAGTTGAGCAGCGTTGCCGCCTCCAGGACGATCGTCCTCGTCGTCGGAGCTGTCTTCTTCCTTGTCAGAGCCCCAATCATCGGAATCAGCACGCTTCCTGGACACAGGAGTGGGTGCTGGGTGAGGTTCCTGCTTCATGCGGTGGAACGGATTTGTAGAAGCGTCCGGAGCAGGAGGCGCTGGTGCTGAAGGATCTGCGGGCGCCGATGGAGCAGCGACAGGAGATGTCGTCTCGGGTGCCTGGGACATCATCTTGAAGTAGGGGTTCTTGCTCTCCGTCTCGGCCGGAGGCGATGTCACGACCGAGGGAACAGTGGCAGCGGGAGCAGCATCGGCAGCGGTCGTAGGCGGCGACGCGACCTTGCGCTCAAGCTCCTGGCTGGCAGCTTGACTGCCACCCATGGTCGGGGTCGAGGCCTGAGGGGTGATCTGCTGAGGACCTTCATCGTCAGACGATGAGTCCGAATCGTCGTTCATGGCTTCCAGCTGTCGCTGCAGCTCGAGCTCGCGCTGCCTGGCTGCCTCGATCTCAGCACGACGGGCTGCCAGCTTGGCTTCCTTGTCCTTGGCCTCGGCCATGGCGGCCTTCTTCCTCTTCTTCTCCTCTTCCTTGCGCAGTTTACCTTGCTTGACCTGCTCTTCGAGTGCCTTGAGGCGAGCATCGGCCTCTCTCTGCTCCTTGGCGAATTCGTCCTCCTCATCCTTGACGTCGTCCCTGTTAAGGTTAGCTCAGAATGCTGTACATTGCACAATGAGACACTGATAGACTCACTCCAATTGCTGCGTCTCGCGCTGTTGCTGTTCTTGTGCTTGAGCAAGGCGCTGCTCTTCGGCGGCTTTGATCGCCGCGTCGTCCTCCTCGGCCTTGGGCGCCGCCCCTCCCTTGCGAGTAGGAGGCGGAGGGGGCTTCTTCGCAGAGGCCTTGGCGGCTTCAGGCTCCGCGGCAGGAGGCGGGATGCCCTGCTCCTCAGCAAGACGAGCCTGGCGCTCTTGCTCGCGGCGTGCGTCCTCTTCTTCAGCAGCGCGCATCTTTGCTGCCCGCTCAGCCCGCTCTCGCTCCGCGCGCTGCGCAGCGCTCTCGCCGGGCTTCGATGGCGCCTTGATGCCGAGGGCCGCCAGGCGTTCAGCCATACGCTGCTCGGCTTGCTGCTTGATAAAGGCAGCGCGCTCCTCGGGCGTCTTGTAAGCCGCATATGAGCCACCGGAAGCGGCGGGGCTACCGGTGCGAGACGTCGAGACCGGGCTGTCCACACGAGGACTGGCCACACGCTCAGGTCGCGTCTCCTCAACAGGGGCTGAAGGGCGAGCAGTGCGCTTGTCCTGGGTACGGACGCGGGCAGAGCGACTTTCTCGCTGGAGATCAAAAATGAAGTCGCGGACATCATCCTCAACGCCAAGAGCGTCCTCCCAACGCCGCTTTTCGTGCTGGCTGGACTCATCCTGAGTACCTTCCTTGAGGCTGTCCTCAATACCGCGGGCAAAGTCACGAACACTCTCCTCAACGTCACGGACCATGCTCTCGTTACCCTCGCGCTCGTTCTTGGCCTTGATCGACTCCTCCTCGAGGCGCTTCGAGGCAGCGTCATCACTTTCGACGGGGTTGTCGATCTTCTTTCCTGTCAAAGCAGCAGTCCGCTGCTGCATCATGGCCTTAGCGCGGGCCTTGAGGCGGTCGGATTCGGTCACGACACCGCCAGGGCCAGTGCCAACAATCGAGGCTGCGCTGCCGGGGTTGGCCTTGGCATCACGGAGGCGGAACAGCTCCAGCTTGGCCTCTTGAATTGCCTTCTCGGTCTTGCGAACCTGGGAAGCCAACTGAGGGATTTTGTCCGTCAGATTCTGGAGCTGACGCTTCATAGCACGCCTCTCGGCCTCAGAATCACCGGAGGACGGCGAAGCATCGGGATGGGCGTCAATGTCTCCTTGGATTCGGCGGATCCTGCGATACAGCTCCTCCGCTTCGGCACGATCGCGGCGATCGAGAATGTCATCTTCCTCGGCGTGCTTTTCGTCCTTGAAATCCATCGCATCAAGCAGCACCTGCTTCTCGCGGATTTTCTTCCTCAGCTGGTCCAGAGTCAGGTCGTCGCTGGAGTCAACAGAGCCAGGTGAGCTTGGTCGAGGCGAATCGTTGCCGACCCTGCGACGTGCGCTTGACTTGTAACCAAACTCCTCGTCGTTGTTGCGGAAGACAGTCGCATCCTTGCGACCAGCAGCTCCCACATTGGCACCTCCGCGGAACGACCGGTTCTTCATGTAGCTGACACCAGTCTTCTGGGGCAAGAGGGCCGCTCCAGAGTTCTTGCGGTCATCCGACTCCCTGCTGAGCATGGACTTGACAGTACCGATGGACTGGCTGAAGTTGCGCGTAGAGGGTGGCACAAGCTCGGGAGGGAGCGAGTTGGGCAGTGGGTATCCGTTGAGCTTGCGGTAAATCAAATGCATGGCTACCGCGAACTCATCGAGATTCAAGCGACCCTTGTTGCCGTGATCAGCCAGAGTCCACACACGCTCCAGGTCAGGCTTCTCGAGTCCACTTTGACCCATGATCTCAATGGCTTGATCGCCACCAATGTAGCCCTTGCCCAAACCGTCCCAAGCTCGGAATAGGGAGTCGTAGCGAGTCTTCTCTTCTTTGGTGATGCCCCAGGGAATCACTGCATTGCCCTGCAAGCCCTGCGTAGTGAAGTTGCCTGCCTCCCGTCCCTGCTGAGGCATCATGCGTGCCTGCAAGGCGTCAATGTTCGGCAGACCACTGTCGGGCGCATTGACAAGACCCCATTGACCAGGTCGACCCGTGGGCTGGGCGTTCAGAGGGGCAACCGGCTGGTTGTAGCCAGTAGGCATAGGAGGCATAGGAGGGCGAGGCCCGGAATATCCAGTAGCCTGGGGGTTCTGGGCACCAGGAAAGCCAGTCTGCTGAGCCTGCAGGCCTTGTTGGCCGGGAAAGCCGGTCTGCTGGGCTTGCAAGCCTTGCTGGCCAGGGAAGCCTGTCTGCTGAGACTGAAGACCTTGGGTAGGCTGCTGCCCTGGGAACCCTGTCATTTGCGATGTCAGGATCTGAGAGTTGGACGGCTGCGCCGGCTGCTGCTGCTGAGCGCTGGGGGTCGATGCGCTTGGCGCAGAAGATGGCGCGTCTTCTGCAACGCTGAAGCTGATAATGTCCACCATGCTCGAAACCTCGTTCTTGATGTTTTCGGGTAGGGTTGGGGGCAGGGACTTGCCCGTAAGCTTCAGGTTGCAAAGATACATGGCGAGCGCGAATTCGGGAAAGTAGAGCTGACCAGCCCTGGTGGTATCGGCGAGGGTCCTAGGTTAGATATGTTAGCGAACTACACTCCGACATCTCTTTCGCATGCAAGACATACCAGATATGCGAGAGAGAATCTCCATCCAGACGCGATCGCATCAGAAGATCACGCGCCTTCTCACCCGACATGGTCATTGTCGATTCGCCCACGGCGGAAGCGAACAAGGTCTCGAACTTGGCCTGATCAGGGGCCGTAATGAATGACAACCTGATGTTGGGGATCTTATTTGGCTTCGGCTTGGTTTCGCCTCGGCGCCCCGCTGGCTTGGGCGTGCCGCCGGTCTGGAACGAAGCGGCCATTTCGTTGAAGCCAGTAGCCTGAGGCTTCATTGGCGGCGGGGGAGGCTGCGAAGGCCCGCTCGCCGGCTGAGGCGAGGTCGAGTAACCAGTCTGCTGCGGCGGTTGGCTCTGGAAGGGGGAGCTTTGCTGCGGAGGCTGTTGACCCTGTTGCTGTTGCTGGAACTGCGACTGGAACTGCGGAGGGATCGAGGGCATGGGAGGCGCGCCCGTCTGGAAGCTCTGCTGAGGCTGGGGCTGCTGGCCCGGGAAGCCAGTGTACTGCTGTTGGAGCGGCTGCTGCTGAGGCAAGCCAGTCTGCTGCGCTTGCATAGGGAATCCGGTGTACTGCTGCTGCAGCGGCTGTTGCTGGCCAAAGCCTGTGGGCTGCGGCGCAAAGGGGCTCGGTTGCTGCTGCCCAGGCTGCTGTGTGGCCCCAAAGGCGCCGCCATACTGTTGCTGCTGGGCACCAGGACGCTGGCCGCCACCTCCGAGGAAGGCGTTCGAGTTCGAATACATGGCGCCTAGGTGGTAAGCAAATGGCTCGCGGACCGGCAATGTCGTCAGGGACGTCGGAGCCCTTGGTCGCGATGGAACCGCGGGAGTCCGTCCAGCGACTGAATTGAGGATCGATCAAAGGTCGATTCCAATCAGCCGTCGTTCTCCCGATGCAAGACGAGTCTGCAGATATGCGAATGGGTTGGGCTGTCTGACTGTATGAGCGTGCCCAGTATGGAGGACTGGAGATGCAAGTCGACAACGTTGCCAGATGACGATAGCTTTCACTGGGGCTGAGCAGGTCAGGCAACGCAATTGGGCTTGGAACGAACGGGTGGCCTTGCATGGTTGCGTGGCTGGTGCCTGCTGCCCGTGCTGTAGAATTAGGCGGGGTCCGCTAAGCCTGTGGCGCAGCGACTCCATCACATCAACAACTTAACCGTACCCCCTTTTCCTTTCATCCAGTTAGGTAAGTAGTACTAGTACGTAGACTAGCACGCACAGAAGCAGAAAGCATCGTCGAGAACACAAGCGTATAATCAAGTTACTCTAACTGCGAAAACGAAGGGTATCAAGTCCGTACAACTGTGTCGCGACTCCAAACAAACGCCGATACTCTTTCTGGTATGGTATCATAAAACCCATGCGCCCTGCTGTCCCCCTACCTGTTAACGACAACGAATGTGATCGATCCCCCATCTATAGACTCCGTCTGAATGCAGACCTCGAAAAGAACAAGAAATAAGAAGTACCGGGTGATATACGAAAGATAGATCTGGGCGCACGCAAGGACGGACATCACTCCTCCTCTTTAATGCACCCTACCGTCTCCTTCCACGCCCGCCTGTGGGCCTTCATGTGCAAGCCTTGGTCTGTGGCCTGCGCGTCAAAGTACGTGTAATTGCCATCAGTGTCGTGAAAGGGCGCTTCTGGGATAGAAGCAAATGAGCCTCCGCGAGGGCTCTCCGCCTCGGGAGGTGTCTGGTCAGGCGTGCTGAAACTGCCATCACCAATGCTGGTCGGACTTACGGCTGCGCTCGAGGCAGCAGAGTCGGAGCGCCGGAGCGCCCCAAGATGGTGTGCGCCACGGGGGCTCTCTGGGGCGTATTTGGGACTCGGCGACCCTTGTTTGGATAAACTGTTGCTTCGTCGGGACTCGTGTTCCTTGATGGCAAGCCCTCCGAACGAGGCCCAGAAAGTTCCGTCCGTTGCAGCAGCAGTCTGGGACTCGACCTCATCGTCTGAACATTTGCTTTCTTCATACAGTCGATTGTTCCTCTGGAGAATCTGTTCCAACTCTGCAATCACCGTCTCCCATTGGTCTTTGAGCTGTTGGACGAGAGCCTTGTCGCCCGATGGAGCCGGTCCCTTGTCATGCCGGAACCTCGAAACCACAGATGAGCGCCGTTTTGGCGTCGTGATGCTCACGCTAGAGGCAACCCTGCGCATGGACCGGTCGAGCTCCTGAGGCGAAAACGCCGAGAAGTGTCGAATGACCGTGTTTGACTCCAGGTACTTGACGAGGTGGCGGAAGTTGGAAAGATTGAAGTCATTGTCTTCACAGTCCAGAGTGTGAAGCGTGTCATTCCCCCCAACAGCCTCGGCGAGATCGCCAATATTGACGTTGAGCATCTGGCTGCGCACACGCAGGTGCTCGATCCGCCTGTTGGAACGCATGCCGATCAAGGCACGTGAGAATTCTTTGCCCAGTCTCCCTTCGTCAAGCTTGGCATCGTAGCCAGATATGTCCAGAAAGCGTACAGTGTCATTGTTGACAAAGAAATCGGACACTGCCTGGCACGCCTCAGCGCTGGCTGCGTCCGGCGTCGATGACCCGGCCAGACTGAGGCATTCGATGGTCTTGTTGACTCTAAGTGCCTTCCACAGCTTCGTGTAGCTGATCTCGTGGTTGAACTCCACCATTTGCAAAAACAAGCTCCAGGGGGCAAAGCCACATGCGATGGCCCCGCACAAGTCATCAATTCCTTCATCGAGGCGATTGCCGTTGGCATGGACGGTCACCTTGCGAGCCTGACCCATGGACCGCAGAATTCTCGCGAGCTGCCGTCCAGTGAGCCCGCACTTGTTCAGACGCAATGTCTGCATTGACTGAGACCTGGCCGTCTGTAGATAGCCTGCCAAGACATCCACTGTGGCCTCATTGAGCGCTATGCATGACAGGTCCAGTTCGGTCAATGACCAATTATGGATAGCCGCCTCATCGACAATGGGGTACCGACTGTCAAGGCGCGTGCTGCTCGCGATATTTAGCTTCCTGAGTGCTCGAAGTTGGTTGAGGCTATGTCGAAGAACGTCCGACTTGACAACGCCCTGATTGTCGGAAATATCCAGAACCTGAAGTGAGTCCATCTGCCCCGCTAATCCAGCAGCGAGCTTGGACAGACCCGCATCTCCTAGACTGCATCCCGCGAGCTCTAGTTTCCTGAAGTGGACGTGATCGAGGACGAGCAGATTGGCAAGCTCGTCAAGATCGCTAGCTAACAATGGGTTGCCTGACATGGTAATGCTGTGGCACGTGCAGAGCTCTGCACGCGCCAGAGCCAGGATCGGACGTACAATCTCGGAGCTAGTCCGTCGGCAGCTTGCATAATCTACGGATACGCGCGCCTGGGACGATCGTTTATCCCGGATGCCAAGACAGTTGGTGAGGTCGATGCAGCGAATCGATTCGGATGCAAACAGCAGCGCATGAAATTCTTGAGTCAACACGGGTGAGTCGATCAGATCATCATAGTGTTCTTTCGTTATCTTGCAGCCTGAGATTGTCAGCGTGGCGCGCAGGCCGGGGATCAAGGCGCTTACCGTTGAGAGAGGTGTAGACAACCCCTTCACCGTAGGGCGAATAGTCCTTCCTGGCGGCAAGAGGCGACAAGTCTACATCCCGAAAGGAGATTCCCTTGAAGAAGCTGTTGTATCGCAGTGCACGAAAGACAGCCATGAGTTGCGCTGGGGAGTACGGCGAGCTTTCCGACTGTATCAGCCGGAAGACAGGCTGCGAGGATGTGTACCATTCAACTGTCCAATGTGGCATACTTGTGTGGAACGCCGCACAATAGGCCTGGAGGCTGCGCTCGATCCCTCCCAAGTCGTTGCCCGATGTCAATTGGAGAGGTGGCGGTAGCCCCTTGATGTCGAAAATGCTTTGTTGGAAGTGCTGAGGCCACATGGGCTTGAGAATGCGATCGACGCGCAGCAATGCTTCGATGATTCGCCTGTAATGAACACTCGCAAGGTCAAGACGTGCCTCCCGTCCGAATGGTGATCTAAAAGTTGTAAGCAGCTAGCTCCATAGGGCTCGTGCCAGCAAATAGCTCACCGAAAGCTCATCAAGAACCTCTGTTCGTGCGAGGCCACAGAGGCCCGGAATCCAGCCATAGTAACCGTGCCGAAATGGCTAGATTTGACGCGGAGCTCTCCAGCAGGCGTGCCATAATCTGCTTTCAACACTTCGATAAGATAACACATGTAGGGCCCAATAACAAAGTAAAATGATGATCCGTCTACGTGCTGCTGGCTGTCCTCGGCAGCGTGGGGCTTCTGGGCGGTGCCGACAATTCGCTTCGCGACGGGGAAAATTAGATTCTTTGATGGTCCATCGGCGAACGGTGTCTCGTGGTGAGCCACAATGTGGTCAATGCGAATCCTCAAGTTGTCTGACACCACGGCGTGCGCATTCGATTGACGATGTCGCACCCTGCACATGTTGTGAATCGATCCGAGCCAGTCGTTCCTCTCCTTGGGCGTGGAGAAAAACAGGTGAGCCTTGCAATAAGCCAAGCGTGGACAAGGCGAGAACCACCACAGCTCGAGGCCAAAACGTGGGCTCGCTCCCTCCTCCACGAAAGCTGCGACGAGCGAGTGTAGAGGCACCTCGAATCGAATCTCCGAAACTGCTGATTTGGCTGTCAAGGCGGATCGAGCATCCGACTGCGACTCATAGGCCTCGGATTGTGCTAGCTGCGGGAAAACGCCTCGCGCAGCCTCAACGCTGCCGACTTTGACCAAGCAGTGGTCCGTCAGAATGAGGTATTCTGTGCGCGCCTTCAGCAAGGAAACGTCAGTTTTGAGCGGCCCGCATTTGATGATCTCCATGGACGAGAAGGAGTGATCTATCGGACTTCCGGGCATGTCCGCAGGCGAGGCCGGTATGGATGAGTCTCTCGACACCCGGCGATGCAGCCTATCCAACATGGTACTGGAACTAGATGGCACTTTCTGGAGCCTGCGCGTCGAGCTTGATCGCCTTGGGCCGCCATTGTTGATGGAATCGAGCGAGGAGCTGCTTAAGGACCGCAGCGCTCTGGTGAGAATTCTGGGGGCCTTGGCCTCGACCAGGTCGGCTTGTTCCACCAGCGGCTCGTACTGCTGTGCCGGGGGCTGCGCCGTCTTGAGTGACGGCAAAGTCCTCTTCTTCCATATGTCCGCAGTCATTGTGGCGATATAGACGGCAGAGGCCGGCGACGACCTCGAGGGCACAGCTCGAGATGATGGTAGCTGACGCTGACACTCGAAACTTGTGTTGATGACTTGCGGGCCTCTTGTCCTTCGCGCCGCTTGCTTTGTCCGGGTTTCAGAGAAATGTCGACTCGAAGTCAGCGAGTGGCCTGGGGTTGCGCGGATGTCTCAGCCACGGCTTTTGTCCCACAGCAGCAAGCAGGATGATACGCCCTCCGCATCCGTTCACTCGGTAACGGCCGATACAATTCGATGATGAGCGTTCCGTCCGTGTTGGGTGTTTCGGTGCAAGCCAGATAGATAACTGTTCCACCAATGTAGGACAAAATGCTGCACACCGGAGCGAATGTCTGTGGCGACTTGTGTAGGGTCAGGTATCACAGACGATGGTGAGAGACCAATCCTCAACGACTGGAGCCCAAGGTTCGTGCGACGCAGAGTGCTTAAGGCCCGCGATTCACTGTGAAGCAATTGGCTTTGGAGCTGAAATATGGCGGGACGGATACGGTTCCGGAAAGCAATTGGAAGCTTGCGACGTCGAAGGTTTGGTAGCTGGAATGCGCGCCAGCGCTCGGGAATGCGATCAAAGGTAAATCTCCGATGCGACAGGTGCGGACACCAGCTTCTGCCGCGTAGAGTGGGCCGGCCGGCTTTCCCAAGTCGAGTATTAGTCGCCTAGCACTGAGATAGGACAGCAGACGGTGTGACAAGCAGAGAGAAGAGGGAAAATCAAGTAATTATCCCTGATGCGGAGGTTGAGGCAGCGGGAGGCGCGGGCAAACCAATTGGATGGAGGGTCCCTTGCAAGGAAGGCGCCTGCCTGCGTTTTCGCCTGCCTGCCTGCTTGCTGCTATCGGAAACGACAGTCGCAACAGACGGAAGTAGCGAGAGATAGGTGGCGACAACCCATCTAAGTTAATTATCGTCCCTCTTCCCAGTGTCACGGCAAAATGCCAAGGTGGCAGCTATACGACCCGGTCGGGGCTAAGCAATGGGACGTGATGAATGAGGAAGAGAGGGAGGGAGGCGAAGCTGCTATCAACCACCTGGGGCGGTGCGTGCGTATTCGTTTGGCGCTGTCCTGCACGCTGATCACTCGCTCATTCACGCTCGCGCCTGCGTAAGGTAGGCAAGGTGGGAAAGACTGAAAGACAATGAAGACGTGAGGTATGAGCGAAGCAGCGACGAGGTTTGGTTGGTTGCGAAGGCCAAGTTCGAGGCATGGGAGAGACAACGAGCGCGTTCCGAATCGCACATGGCGATGTCGATGTCGATCTAATTGCTTGCCAAGGGTATGAAATAATAATTCGTTGGCTCGGCGGCATTGACCATCGACGTCAGTGGTAGCGCAAGCTGCAACAATAGCTCCGAGCTAGGCTGGCAGGGACTGGAACCTGCCTGGGCTCTTGACCACCTACAATGTTGGGCGTCTCACACGTACCTCGCATTGTACGAGTGCTTATAGGAAGAAACGAGCACCGATGCTACAGTCAACATCTGTAGATACGCGCTAGGCATAGAGATGAGCGTTGAGCGTTGATCCAAGTCTGCTTGTGATTTCTGCGTTCTCTCACAACAGGAAGCACAACGCAGACAGACTGCCCACCTCTGCTGTCCTTGGTCCGGTCCGGCCCCTCCATCTTGCATCATCAAACCCTGGCAAACCTGGGCTAGCCTCCTTGGCCCATGAATATGTTTGGGGGTTCAAGTTTCAATCCCATCCCACGGATCCAATCACATCAGCCAACCGTGCCAAGGGGCGCGGGTGGATGGCTGGCCAGGGCCCAGGCTGAGCTGCGAGGTGCGGGCCCGCGAGATGCGATACTGGCGGACAATTGACGTCGCTGGTACGGAGTAGACTAATTCTCAAGCATCATTAATCACTAAGGTACTAGTTATGTGCGACTGTCCCTGGATGCCTCATATGGCTCTACTCTTCATGGCCCAGCAAGCGCCAAAGTCAGTTTAGGTACCTAAGTACTTAGTTACACCCTTCGTGCAGGTATCTAGTTCGGGCTGTAACCAACGCCATGGATCGCGATTACGAATGTCGATCATCCGGATCGCAATTCGCAAGTCCTGTCGTAAGAGGGCCTCTGCGGCTGTGCATTGACTGGCCTGGCCGTCTGTGTCAGTCGCGACAGTTTCACACTATTATCGGGGGCCTAGCCACCAGATGCTCCTTAAATATTTAAGGATACAAACGCCAAAGTCGGCAGGACCTTGCAACATGACGCTATCGCGATTCGCGCTTCGCCTACGGGTCCGTGCTCAGTGGTCGCCGTCTAACGCGTTTATCAGACATTTGTTAACCTCGCCGTTGACTCGCGATTCTCCGAAATGCCCAGCACGCATACAAAGTTTAATGCTCCATCGCGCTTTGGAGAGGTGCCGACATGCTTGCTGCTGGCAGACATGCCTCCGCGTCGTATCCGTACCAACAAATGACCCGGCCGTATCCATTGTGGGGAGGGATATTGGGGAGGCTCGTTCAAACCCGAACATACGAGCAAGACTTATACTGCTACACATAAGAAATCAATAGATCACCTTTCTGCCGCGACGAACAAGCATTATCGCGCTTAGGCCAACCACTCCGGAGCAGCCAAAGGTACCATCTTCTCAAGAGACCATGGGCTGGGTCTTTGATGCCTGGCTACTATTCTGCGTGCACCAGCCATGAGCAGCGAGGACGGGCGCACCCTACGGGTATTTTTGGTATACCTGTGCAATAATGTCCGCATTTATCTCCTGTTTTTGGTTGCTGTGGTCATGCTCGCTACCTAGAATCGTCTTTACCAAGCACAACGTGATTCTACCTTCGAAACTCTATAGGGATATCGAAGTGCAGGGTAATATAACTTGCGTTATCAACAGCACGTCGCTGTATAGGGTAGGCCTCATTGTTGCTCAGAATTTCGCCGACATGACTGACCAGAATCACCAGACGAGGACCGGCGAGTCAGTCGAGACATTGCGACATTCTTCAGGGTTCGCCGCCTATATACGTATACTTCACGTGCACGATTCTATGATATGTACAATTTCATGCGGTGAAAAGAGGCTGCTCATTGGGCGACTAGACTACTCCAGGGCTTTTCCATTGGTGACCTAGACTTAAAGGCAGACCTCAACAGTTACTACCACCGAATGTCGCCGAGGCTACACGTAGGTTGCTCGCGTCACCGGGAGTCTCATTGAACGCTTGAAAACCCAAATCGCAGCAAGAGTCCTCCTGCAATTGCCTCACGCTCTGCAGAAGATAGTATTCGCTCTTTGTGCTGCTGCTCACCGGTGCCGCGACTCGCACAAGCCTTTACCGCCCTATCTGTCTAGCCCAACCCCCCCCTCCCCCAACCCTTCGGCTCTTGGTGGGGAAATTTCGCAGAACATCCGGTCTGGTCCCTCCCTCACTCTTCAGTCGTCTCCTGAACGCAGGAGAACCCCTCGAATCCCCTCCATCGTCGAGTCGCGTGCCCCTCGAAAAGCCGATACACGGTCGATAGTGCCAGCCAATTCCACAGTAGAACCGTCAAGATGAGTGCCGCGGACGGCGACGCCTTCAACCTCCAGCGGGACTATGTCTACATCCCAGCTTTCATGCTCGTCGCGGGCACCCTCATCGTCAAGAGGGAGTGGACAATCTACGCGCTGCTGATTGCCCTCGTTTTTGGTGGCTGGAACATATGGACTCTCCGTGAGTGATGGTGTACCACAATGTGCGGGCGGCGCAGAAAAGAACTGACGTGCGGTGACCGCAGAGATCCGGCCTGTCCTGAAGCCCAACGTTTTCCAGGAGTTTGAGCTCCAAGAAAAAACCATCATATCCCACAACGTCGCCATGTGAGTCGTACCAGCCACTCAGACCAGCGTCCTTCCAGACACCCGGACCCTAACAGCGTACAGCTACCGCTTCAAGCTCCCTCGTGCCGCCGACATCCTCGGCCTGCCCATCGGGCAGCACATCTCCATTGGCGCCCAGCTGCCCCAGCCCGATGGCACCACCAAGGAGATCGTCCGCTCGTACACTCCGATCTCTGGCGACCACCAGCCCGGCTTCTTTGACCTGCTCATCAAGTCCTACCCCAAGGGCAACATCTCGAAGCACATGGCCTCCCTCATGGTCGGCCAGACCATCCGCGTCCGCGGCCCCAAGGGCGCCTTTGTCTACGAGCAGAACATGTGCAAGCACTTTGGCATGATTGCCGGCGGCACCGGTATCACCCCCATGCTCCAGATCATCCGCGCCATCGTCCGCGGCCGCCCCGAGGGCGATGTCACCCAGGTCGACCTCATCTTTGCCAACGTCACCGAGCAGGACATCCTGCTCCAGGAGGACCTGGACGCGCTCGTCAAGGAGGACTCGGGTATCCGCGTGCACTACGTCTTGGACAAGCCCCCCGAGGGCTGGACTGGCGGTGTTGGCTATGTCACGGCTGAGATGATCCAGGTAAGTTGGGCCTGGAATGACAGTGCTTTGTGTGAACCAGCTCGCTGACCCTTTCCCCCCCAGAAATGGCTCCCCAAGCCCGCCGACAAGGTCAAGATCCTCCTCTGTGGCCCTCCCCCCATGGTCAGTGGCCTCAAGAAGACCACCGAGAGCCTCGGCTACAAGAAGGCCCGCCCCGTCAGTAAGCTCGAGGACCAGGTCTTTGCCTTTTAGACGAGAGTGGTATATCTCCACTGGGCCATATTTTCACCGAGAAAACGGATCGACAATGATGTCTGACGCAATCTTATGAGAATGTACGAGTGCCTGATGAATATAATAACGCGAGTGGTGAGATGAGGAGAGGAAAGGGAAGGTGGCGGAGTATATGACCGACCAGGAGGAGTGACGGTGGAACGAGGACAAAAAAGCATGTTTCTCGACATTGTTGTTGTTGTTGTTGTTTAAAGACTAAAGAGTAAATCATGAAGCCCTATTTTCAAATGATCGCTATGTGGCCAAAAAGTGCGCCTTCTTCCACCGTCTTGAAAACCCCCATACTGTACACAGAATGCATCAGCCTTGAGCCGGTCCCTCACTCCTCGTCCTCGTCCTCTGCTTCTTTCATACTAGTGTCAGCGGCAGCAGCAGGCGATCCGGCCTCGTCTCCTGATTCAGCAGCGACGGGGCTCTTCCTCGCGGGCTCATCATCTGCGTCAGCTTCCTCGTCGCTGTCGACGACCCGAGCGCGCCTTGCCCTCTTACTCTGCTGTTGCGGGGCGTCGTCCTCGTCTTCATCCCCAGCGTCTTCACGCTTGGTCGTGTTGGCGGCATCGTCCACGTCCATCTTCTCACCAGCTTCATCCTCGTCCAACTCGGAGAGCGGCGAGTCCTCTCTCTCCTCGAGATTCTTCTCCGCCGCCTCGAGGGCGCCGTCGTCGTCTTCCTCATCGCTGTCCACGATGATCTCCGAGGACTTGAACTTGGGGTTGTCCTTCCTCTGTGTAAGGCGTCTCTTCTTCTTTGCCGGGCTCGCCTCGTCGTCTTCATCGTCATCGTCGACGTTCTTCTTCTTGCGCGACCTCGGCTGCTTGGACTTGCCTTCGCCACGGGGAGCAGCCGGCTTGCGCTTGCGCTTCACCTTTTGACCAGTCTCCTCGTCGGTAGTCATCTCAGCTTGCTTGCGCTCCTCTTCCTCCTGTCGCTCCCTGTCTCGCGCCGCGGCGAGCTCGCGATCTCTCGCCTGGATTCTCTCGCGTTCCTTGCGCAGGTTGTCAAGACGCTCCTTCTCCTGAGCCTCGGCAGCCGCACGAGCCTCGTCCCGCTTCTTCTTCTCAGCCTCGCGAAGACGTCGCGCCTCCTCGATTTTGTCCTTGTTCGCCTCCTCCCATTCCTTCTGCTTGCCAATGGCACGTTCCAGCTGCTTGCGCAAAGTATTGCGAGCCATGCTGGCGCGTTGCTCAATGTCGTGTTTGGGATAGGGGAACTGTGTGCCAGCGGCGATCTCGTCGAGCGAGGTGATGGCCTCCTCCAGGCCCTTTGCTGCCGCCTCCAGTTGCTCGGTGGACTTTTGGTTTTCAGGCAAACCTTGCATGAACGTAACAAGCTGGATCTGCACGAAAGCGACGTTGAACTTGCAGTTAACCTGCTCAGGCTGAGCCTTGAGCGCCTTGCAAAGGTTAGTTTCTCAGCGCATAGAGAGGACCAGGCTGAATGGACTTACTAATTGTGCACACTCCAGTGCCTTCTCATAAGCCTCGAGCTTGCGCTCAGCGCGGCCACGGTTCAGACAAGTGCGGCCAAGACAAGCAAGAATTGTCGGATCGTTCGCTTTACCATCCCGCAACAAGGCCATCTCGTAGTTCTCCACCGCCTTCGACCATTGCCGTAGCTCGGCGTAAACGTGACCGAGGTTCATGAACAAGTTGGAGTCCTTGATGGTGTCGCGCACTTTGTGGAACACCTGGAGGCCGTTCTTTGTATCCTTCTTGTCTTCGACGTTGGCGATGGCAATGCCCTGCGCAGCATAGGCATTCTTTGGATCCAGCGAGAGGGCCTTGTCGAAGAACTCGACCGCCCTTGCATATTGCTGGCTACGCTTTGCTTTGTCGTGGTCTGTCTCGCGACGCATCTCGCGCGCCTGCTGCAGGTTGAGATTGCCCATAGCGGTGAGGGCATACCTGTCATGCTTGTCGTAGTGCTGTAGCGTGTGCTTGTAGTGGCGGTACTCGTTGTCCTCCTGGATATTGGCGGGTCGCTTCCTGCTGTGCACTTTGCCCAGGTACCAGCCGTAGAGGGCTCGCACGTCAAGATTGGCGTTGTTCTCTTGGTAAAGCTTTGCGACCGCGTCTGGGCCTTCCTTGTTGGGGTTCTTCCGGAGCTTGATGTAGGCGAGGCGGATCCTAGCATCAATGTAATCGTCGTGACGCTTCAGCAATCCCTCGTACACCTCGACAGCCTTGTCAGTGAGCCCTTGGGCTTCGTAACTACGACCCAAGTTGTAGCTGATGGAGGACACCAAGGCATCTGTATCAGCGTCGGGGTCCGCGTCGCTGATGCGAATACACGAGCCCAAAGCCGCCTGGAACATATCGCTCGCCTGATCGTATTTCTCAGCTTGAAAGTGGAAACAACCAATGTTGTTCAGCAGTTGCGGCGAAAGGTGCTTCCGAAGAGCAGCCCTTATCTCTGCTTCATCAGTGACCCCCTCTGGGTAATGCGAGGCTGGCAGGTGATCGAGCTCTAATTGCTCAGCTTGCTGAAGGCACTGCAACGCCTTCTCGGGGTTGTCTAGTTCATAGAGGCGCGCCAAGTTGAGCAGAACCGAGCCGTCCCTTGCATGACTTTTCTTGGGGTCTTTCCATGAAGCTCGCACATTCTCCAAGAACGAGATTGCCTTCTTCATTTCCGCAGACTTGTCTTCGTTGGTGTCGCTGCTTTGGCTCTCAAAAACCTCCTCGGCGTAGATGGTGCCCAAGAGAACCATAGCCTCATAGGTACGGGTCTGTTGGATTATCTTTTCCAGTCTTAACTTGGCCTCGCCGAGATCGTTTCTCAGGACAGAAAGCTGCGCGCCACCAAATTTGGCTGGCAGATAACCCCTGTCGGTGCCTCCACGAGCATCATCGGCACGTCGGTAGTAATCAGCAGCCTTGTCGACGTTGCCCAGAGAATGTTCCTTCCTGGCCAGAATGTACCAGCCGTCACTGGCTATCGCATTGACGTCGGTGTAGTCGATAGCCTTGTGGGCCAGCTTGTCCACATTGTCCCAGTTCTTGCGAGACAAGAAGAAGCTGGAAAAGGTTGCGCAGGTCAAGGGCATGTTCTTGTCAATCTTGAAAGCAGAGTGGGTGAGTTCCGTCATGGCTTTCTTGTAGAGCGACAAGAACTCATCAGTGTCCACAGGAAGATGGCTACTGGCATCTAGGTAAAACTGACCCAGGAGAATGGTGGCCACCTTGGACTGGGGGTTGAGCTCCAGGCTGCGCTCCCAGGCCGTCCTGGCATCGTCTTTGTAGCCCAACTGCCACAAGCAGCAGCCAATGCCAATGCGGGGGTCTGGATCCGTGAGATCGGGCATCTTGGTAAGGACGTCTTGATACGCGGCCATTGCCTCTGGGTATTTTTGCATGGAATACAAGGTGCGAGCCTTGCCCATCAGCGCCAACATATTCTTGCCGTGTGAAACGCGGAGTGCATCCTCGAAAGCCTTTGCTGCCGTCTTCAGGAGGCCATGCTTCTCTGAGCCAGCTACTGAACCCGTCTTGGATGGAGCATGCAAAGAAGCCTTGAGGAGCAGCAACACACCTCGCGCCAGGTACATGGGGGAAAACGAGGGGTTTAAGCGCGCGACGTCGTTGAGCGAAGACGTTGCCATCTGGAGGTACTGCTCTTTCGTCTTGACCTCCGAGGCCGAAACGCCTTCCGGCACCAGGCGAGGGGCCTCGCGGCTCTTGTAGAGGTACAGCCAACACAAGCAGCATAGCATGCTGACCCTGTCCCTCTGGCCAGTGCTGCTGCCAGAACTGTTAGCCTGAACAGCATTGGAGCCTCGGATCAAGATGTCAATGGCTTGGTCGACGCTGCCCTTCTTGGCGTAGGCCAGGGCGCTCGTCATCCAGAACGTCTTGGCTGCTTGTTCATTCTCGAGAAGCGTGCACAGGTCTTCGGGGTCGTCGTCGAGGTTCTCTAGACCAATTTCCACACCGGCCAGGTCCTCATCTTGCTCGCCGTGCGTTGGAATCAGGAGGGAGTTGGGGATGTCGCGGAACCTCGTGAACTCGGAGTCATCCTTGCCATTGATGCCACCATTGGTGACGATGCTGTTTTGCGTCGTCGCCATAGCTCAAGATGCGATGTTTCGGTCGGCAGAGCGCAGTCGGATGGAGGGTGACGCTGAACTACGCGTCGATGGGAGACGATGCGCAACTGGCTCTAGGCCGCTGCAATTCGTGATGCGCACTTCGTTCGTCGCTTTCACGGGGACTTGTGCATGTTCAATATTCCGTCGTGTTGAGATTCGGGACAGGTGATCGCGAGATGTCGGGTTTGGCGCTGAACAGTGATGGTAACGCGGACTGAGATGTGGTGCCGAGCAACTGTGAAAGCTTCGAATTCTGGCGACAATGCGCCGCGTCGAATGTGGCCCGTGCGCAGCTGAGCGTACCTGCCCTGTAGCCTGAGGTAGTTTTTGTGGGGCGCCGTCCAACTCCAGTCCATGTCGCTTCAGTTCATCCTTCGAGTCCCTGGAAGCGTAACAGCCGCGACAATACCGAGATACCCTGGCCAACCCAGCTCAGACTGTGACGTCCGAGAAAACATCACGTACAGGACGTCCTTAAGTCACTGCAGAACGCTGCGATCTGAGAAGCGGGATGCCATTGGACACTACCTATGCAATGCACTCAAGTGCTAGCGACGTCCTGCTAAGTATGCCCTGTTGCGGGACCCGAGAAGATGCGCTTTTCATACATTATAAGACAACGAACTGGTATATTCAAACGTTTGGGCGTGCTGTGATCGCCATGAACGATGAGGGTGAGATGTGAGGCAGTCAAGCGAGCTGCAGGTGAGAGGGAGCTGGCAAGGTAAATCAGACGAACTGAAGAGCACACTCACCCATTGTCGGGTCTAGCTCTTGAAAACAAAGGCGGCTTCTGCTTCTTCACTCCTCCTTCATTCAAGGGACTCCCGGACTGACGTCGCTTCCACCATGCCGGCCCTCCCAAGACGCCATGACCACTGCGTTGGGTGGCATTGCCTGACTGATGCGCAGAAATTCGGCATCATCTTCACCTGTGTCGTTGTCACGGTTGGTATCATAGTCCTCTGTCTGTTCTACATGGGCCACGCAGCAAGCTCACGCAAAGCCCGCAATCTCATCAGGCTACCAGGGGGTCGCCAGGCACGCCGGCGGCCAGGTCTACCCTCCGACATAGCACTCGCACCTTTGCCAGTCGCACACTACTGGCCGGGCTATGGTCACCAGGTGACATACCAATCGGCCATCTATCAGCAAGGCCCTCACCAGTTGCGAGCATATCCATATACCATCGGCGGACCGTGCCGCCTACCATATCCAGGCGTGACGATGCCTTGGACAGCCCGGCTGGTCACAGATGATCAACACCAGGCAGAGCCCCCTTGCGTGCCATATGTGCAGCCGCCAAATTCGTACCAGCCATACCCGATGTTTGAAATGCCCCACCATGGACCACCAGGGCACCCGCATGCTTCTGCGCATCACAGTCAGAATCAGACTCGAGACCAACACGTGCGACGAAGCCAGTCCTCTCAAGTCCGCAGACCGTCGAATAATGATACCAATGACTACCACCACTCGTCCTGGAGACAACGCTTCTTACACTTGCTGAGGCTTCCCGTCGGCCGGGCCTCGACCATTGCCAGTTCAACTACGGCAAGACGCACCACATTGCGATCGTCTTCGAGCAGCTCGGAGAACGATGGGCATCAAAGAAGGCAAAATGCGAGCTGGCAACGTACATCGAACCCCCGACGAGGGTCTGCAGATCGACCGGCTGCGTCTGCACACGTAACGTCGGGTGGAAGAGGAGATCCTGAGACTGACTCCGCAGATACAGGAGTAGCAACCGTTCACAGCGATGACTACGACCCACCTGGTCGGCAGTTTCCAAGCCCACCGCATCGACCTTCTGAGCGAGAGACGGAGGCGAAGATCAAGGAGCACCGTTCAGAGACGCGAACAGTCAGCCCGATCGGTAGTGATGGCGAGTCCAACGAAAGCCGAGCTGCCTCGCCCACAATACTATCGGTGTCGTCTGTCTCTCCTGCAAGACCATCAGGGTATACGCAAGACGCCTACAGCTTCCAACCAGGGCAAAACAGACGAGGCAAGGCGGAGACACTGAATAGCGAAAGGCATCCTCGCGGAAATATTGAACGGGAGGCCGTGCGAAGAGCTATGGCCCAGAGGTAAACACATTGCTTGCGTGGCCCAAAAACGAGAACTAATCATGTGTCAGACGGTCGAGCACTGACGCAAGCTATGAAGGCCACGTACCAGAGCCCCCTGTTGCTATATCGTGATCGATGTCGTTCAGTCAGGATGCAAGCGCGCCGCGCGTTGAGCTTGGCGCAAAGGTTCACGCACACTTGTCACACTATGGAGCACCCAGCTCCAAGGGGCTAGCGTTATGAAGTTGGTTGGTAACGACGATAAACAAATAATAAGCATTTATTGTTCATCATTGCACTGGTACGGATGCGGCGTTCAGTCTTACGCAGCCAAATGAACAGGGGATGCCTAGAATCCCTAGATGCTAGCCTAGGTGGTCCGAGCGTCCGTCGTCATCATTGGGAAGCTCCAATGCGTCGACGTGCGTCCCTCTCCGTAGCTCCACTACTACTAAGCAACCCAAGTGCTACCATCCCCAGCCTCACTCCGACCTCAGCTACATGCGATATACCACAGCTGACTGCGGGCTGCACTATCGATCCGGACTATGGCATCATCTGCTCTCTCTTAAGTGAATCATCATCGCCCAAACTGCACAGACGCTGGGAGCTTCCGACGGCAAGTATGCGCCCCTCCCCCACACCGGCTCATTGCGAAACCGCAACCGGCAGAGCTGGGAACTGATTCCAAGGCCTTAGTCATTTGCATTCGCCAAACTGCACTGCGGGTGCACGTCCGTGGAACAACTGTACTCGAGAGAAAGCGTCTAGAGAGCCATCATGTGGAACGACGAAGACAACAACCCGTACGGCACGAGCTTTGACCGCCGCGATTCGAACGCTTCATCCTCAGTGAACCCAACCTCACCATCCGGAACACGCGCGTGTGAGTCGCATCTCTGCTGTCACTCAGAGGCTCGCGTGAAGATACCTGAAGCTGATCCCTAGCGCGACCGCAGTCCGCGACGTTGAGCCCGCGCAAACACCCACTTCTGGTAGCGACGATGAAGGGGCGGAGCCGGCCTTTGGGCCTCGCGGGGACGACATGAACGACGAAGACGACGATTATCCAGCCGAGGAGAGTGTCCCGCCGCGAAAACCCGGCGGCTATGACAGCCGCATCGAGCAGATCCTCTACGAAAACCCAAAGCTGTCCATCGCCATTACGGACGCTGGCAAGAGTCTCGAGAGTGGAGGTAGATATATCGTCTATACGATCCGCACAGGCGTACGTGGTCGTGGTCGATAGACTGTCTGGAACTGGAACTGACGACTGCATAGGACCTCGAAGTTCGCCGTCGATATTCCGAGTTTGCGACACTGCGCGATGCCCTCACGCGGCTTCACCCGACACTCATCATCCCTCCTATTCCAGAGAAGCATACAATGGCGGACTATGCTGCCAAACCGACGAGCGCGAAGCAGGACCAGCAAATCATCGACCTGCGCAAGCGCATGCTTGCCGTCTTCCTGAATCGCTGTCGACGAATGGACGCCGTGCGCACTGACGGCGTCTGGTGGAGATTCCTCGATCCCAACGCGAGCTGGGTGCGTTCTGATTGCCCCAAGGTGTGATGTTGACTAACGCGCGTGGCAGAGCGAGGTATTGCACTCGCATCCGGTGTCCTCGATTCCCAAATCTATCCTCAAGGCCCCTCCTCTAGATACGGCAAACCCGTCGGCTGCGCACAACTACTTGCCAGTCCCCTCGAACTCGGCGAAGCTCAAGACAACAGGAGGCGCATCGTATGATCTGGCCGCGTCAGCAGTCCAAGGAGCCCCTGGCGCCGAAGGCAAATACCCACCCGAGCCCAATGCTCTGAGCGAACAAGATCTCGATACTTATTTCATCTCCTACGAGGCGTCCATCAAGGAACTCGAAAGTCTTCTGACAGGACCGATGGAGAAGGTCAATCGTCGATCACTCAGCCATCTATCGTCCCTCGCGGCCGATCTCTGCGAGCTTGGCTCACGCTTCAATGCCTTTGCTCTCTCTGAGCAGGCCCCTTCGCTAGGTCCGGCCATTGAGCGTGTCGGCCAAGCGGCCGACTTGTCATACATTGCCACGGAAGAGCTATCAGGTTCACTGGGCGCCAGCTTCGCGGAGCCGATGAGGGAGAGCGCACAGTTCGCGGGTGTCGTGAGAAGTGTGCTGAGATACCGCGCTCTCAAGCGCATCCAGCAAGATCTGACTGCGGAGGAGCTGAACAAGAAAAGAGCGCTGCTGGACCAGCTGGAGAGGAGTGAGGCCGAGGCAAGGCGGATCGAGCAGTATCTCTCGAGCAGTCAGCAGGTTTCGCCGCCACCAAAGCGCTCGACCAGCCTTAAGGAGCCGTCGACGCAACAGCGGCGAGATGGAGAAGATACTGAGTCGATTGACTCGGATTTCAGAGGCGCCACCCCCTCTGCCAGCCAAGGACTCCCCGAGAGGAGCGCCAGCGTAACGCATAGGAAGCTTCCAAGCGGGAACTCTATTACGAATAAGATCTTTGGCCCCATCCGACATGCGGTACAGGGGGTGGTTGACGTTGATCCGGAGCGAACTCGGCGAGACACGATTGGCAAGACTAGGGAATCCATCGGCCAGCTCGAGCAAGCCCAGGTCGCTTCAGAGCGGGACGTCAAGGAGGCGAGCGCCAGCGTCCTGCGTGATTTGAGGAGGTTTCAGCATGAGAAAGAGGATGATTTGCGGAGATACATGGTAAGTCGCTCTCTTGTTTCGTAGTGCAGCACAAGCTAACAGGTCTCGAACAGCTGGCGTATGCACGCAGCCAGATTGAATGGGCAAACAAGAGCAAGCAGCAGTGGGAGGAAGCACGAGCAGAGGTCGACAAGATAGACGAGAGCTAGCCTCAGTCTAGCTGGCTTCGATTGGCACGACGCTGACGGCGGTTTTAGTCTCATACCTTGTTCTATTAGTAGAAATGGAAACTGGGCTGCTCATGACCCGTATGAAATATCATTATTCTTTGCAACGGACTCCTCATGATCAGACAGGTTAGGTAGTATGTCGTAGCTGGAGTAAAGTCGCGTTTACACATGTTATCGCCCGAGTCTATCTGTTGACGTTCAAGTATTCCAATTAGTGCTCTGAGCGCACTGGCGACCACTGCATTGTGGAAAGAGTCGCATTGGACACCCTGATGGCGACGACTGAGAACATTTTCATTAACATGAGAACATTAATGACCAGGACAAGGGAATTGTCAGTTATTTTGATCATGGTCAGTGTTCAGGCTACCCCGCTTTTTACACTAACTGGTCTCAATGGTTCTTGACGGCGATTCTGTTAGTGACTAAGCCAGCAGAACGGCGAATTCTCACCTTCACTGAATCCGCTCACCATGAGGACGGTCCACTCATCTCATGCCGCTCCTACCTTACCTTACCGTGCCGAATGTTGAATCACATCTGATGCCCATGGGAGGCGAATTCCACGGACCTCATGTCGACCAAACCGGAACGTGTCTCCTTGAAATTTTGTTGGTCTGACAAATTGGCCTTGGTGCGACAAGGACTCTTGTCTGACAAGTGCGAGAGATAACCACCATCACTCCCCAGTGCCTAGAACCAAGGATTGCAACACACAGATACCGCGAATTGATCACGCGAGATACCCCCGCAAGGAGACAGAGCGAATACCATGGATCATAATGATCTGCCGCCCGGGGCAGAAGGGCCTTTGCGAACAATAGAGGAGCCAGGTATCAAAGCCGAAGGGGATTTGCTGCAGACGCTGCGCAGGGAGGTTGCCGAATTGCTTGGTCGCAACACACTCGGGTTCCCAGGAGCGCAGCCCGTGAGCTTCGGGGCACGTCATATAGAGGAGCTTTCAAAGCAAGAGTATGTGGTTTCCCCCCTCCTCCCCGGCGCAGAGACGAGGTTGGATGGCATTGATGCTAATGAACCGTGTTCAGCTACTATGTCTGTGAAAAGTCTGATGGCATTCGATATCTCTTCTACCTCACCCACGACGGTAAAGGCAATGGCGCAAACTACTTCATCGACCGGAAGAACGACTTTTGGTTCATACCAAACCAGTATCTTCGTTTCCCCCTGAGCGAGAATCCCACAGGCTTTCACCAAGACACCATTCTCGACGGGGAATTGGTGATCGATACCTTGCCCGACGGTCGCCAAGAGCCTCGCTATCTGGTCTTTGACTGCCTCATCATTGACAAGAAACTTCTCATAGAGCGCACGCTGGACAAGCGGATCGCCTACGTCAAGCAAAACATTTACGATCCCTACAAAAAGGCCCTCGCGTCGCGTCCGGACATGCGTCTGCTGCAGCCATTCATCCTGCAGATGAAAGATTTCCAGTTCTCCTACGCCATCGACATGCTGTTCGCCACTGTGCTGCCGAACCTGCCCCACGGGAACGACGGGCTGATCTTCACATGCCGGAACACTCCATACAAACATGGCACGGATGAGCACATTCTTAAGTGGAAACCGCCCGAGGAAAACACACTCGACTGCCGATTGAAACTTCACTTTCCCACCGTGGAGCCGACCCCGGATGAGATGGCCGAGGGTATCACCGAGCCCTTTGTCGACTACGACTCCGTGCCCTCCGCAGACCTGCTTATATTTGCGGGTCGCGAGCGAGGCGCGGATCAGTATGATCACTTTAATCAGCTGTACATCACCGAGGAGGAGTGGGAGACACTCAAGTCACTCGGGGACCCGCTCGACGACCGTATCGTGGAGTGCAACTTGGACGACCAGGGCCGCTGGCGGATCGTGCGATTCCGCGACGACAAGAAAGAGGCGAACCATCGTAGTACGATGCAAAGTGTGCTCAGCAGTATACAGGATCGCGTGACGGAGAAGGATCTGCAAAAGGCGGCGCCGGAGTGGAAAGTGCAGTACAAGGCACGCGCGGAGGAGGCGAAGAGAGCCGCCAAGCGGTGATTGCTGTGTTTCTCTGGCGTTGGAGTGGGCATGGAGTTCATTCAGGGCGCTCGCGGTGTGGATCAGTGAACATCGGATACACGTTTGTCTCGGTCAATCGCAATATTTGGACGTGTTGATGTGATTGTGACTCCTAAGATTCACTCCAAATGACACTACCAAACAGTCCTTCTCGCACGCAATTTTCCCTAGATGATCGTAGCAACGTACCAACACTTGTCTCCTTCCTTCGTACAGTGACCAACCCCTTGTCCTTTACCGAACACCATCTTGGTACAAGCTAGGGGCCCGTGCGGCACCCATTAGAGCACGTACATGACGGCGGCAGCAAGCATCAGCGCACCGCCGACGTTGCTGAAAGCCTTGCTCTGTTCAGCGCCGGATCCAAAGACCGGCGATACCGTGGGGACAGGGGCGTAGGTCATTGCCTCCGAGGGCATGACGATGACGGTGGCGTTGGTAGGGTAGAGAGGCCCGCCTGTGACGATTACGCCATCGCCCTTGGCCGCCGAGGTGTTCTGGGGCTCGTCAGGGGGCAAGAGGGGAGAGAACAAGTCAGACACCGTGATAGTGGTAAAGATGGACATGGATGTGACGGTTGTGGTCACGGTAGACGGCGCGCCGGAGACGGTCACGTCGGGGTAGCCGGTGATCTCTGTCTGGAAGTCTGTGACAGTCGAGGGGTCGCCAGAGACAGTGGCATCACAAGTATCAGACGTGTAGGCAGTCTCCGTGTTGAGGTCCGTGACAGTGGAAGCGTCACCGGTGACAGTCTGGTCCTCGCTTGGCAGGGTAGGCCACAGCGTCACTGTGACCATATTGGTCCTCGTCTGCGTTTGAGTGACTACCTCAACAGCGCAGGCATCTTCCTCCATGGAGGACGAGGTAGCCGAGGGCTCAGGCATGCTGATGGAGTAAAAGGTCTCGAGCTGCGTCTGGGTACTACGAGTTGTCAGTGTCTGTCGACAGTGTCTACCGACTGGGGGACTCACGAGATTGGGACCATGATGCCTCCATCGACCAGAGTTGAAGTGACGTCGGACTCTGGCTCATCGCGAGCAACCAGGGGATCGAAGTGGTCATTGATAGAATCCTTGAGGAGTGTAGACTCAGCGAGCGCCACTGTTGATCTGTTAGAATTTGTCTCAAGTACAAGGGCAACACTTGACGCACGAGAGGGAAGGCTGCTGCAGAGAAGGAAGCCACCGACGGCACAGACAAAGGTTGCGATGAGCATGGAAAACGCCATGCTGCTGCGCTTGGTGCTCGCAACGGTGCGTCGAGTCGCCATGTACTCGCGTGGTTCGCCGGCTTTTAGCTCGACGTGGTCGTGGCCTCGCATGGATGACACTTGATCGACGCTTAGCATTGGAACATGAACAGCGCGTGGATCTGAGTAGACTTACTTGTGATTGAGTTCAAGGATGGAACAGTGTCTCTGAGAATGAAAGTTGACTGTTGGGCACCTGTCAGAACCCGTTTGTGTTGAATTGGGTGATGGCACGCGTCGCTGGGGAGGCAGATCGTGACTCACACGCGAGGCATGATAGTACACATCTGGGTCTGGAACTGACCAAAGGGAAAAGGGCAACTTACAAAGCTGAAGGGCCTAATGAAGATCCAGCGGAAGCTCTGATGGACAGTGGTGCTGCGAACGAGCGGAAGCGGTGATGCAGAATGCCTGGCAACGAGCGTAGAGAAGTAAGTGATGAGGGGAAAGAAGGAGAAGGGAAGGTGAGCGGCAAAACGCGAATGATAAACAAAGCGTTCGTCTGTTCTTTGGCCACATAGTTTGCATGATCCATCGCGTCGCGGTGGTTGATTGCCTGAGCTTGAGGGACTCGTCGCCTAATGATAACTTCAGACGGGCCACGACAGGGGGGAAAGGGGGCTGTTCACGTTGGACAGGTACCTGAGATAGCACTGGGATCACTCTTGAAGCACTGGGATCTGTGGCTTTCATTTGTGTGTCAAGTCTCACTGGCCGCTCAGTTTCTTCTCAGTAGCATCCTCGGACGTCGAGATTGGACGAGAAGGCATCATCACGACCTCTTAGTTTTTGGGAGAGTTAGAACGTGATAATACTTTCTCAATGTCACGAGAGGCTTAATAGGGTGAATCAAAAGATTGTCTTTGCGCTTTGTTACTTGGTTCGTCTCAGAGGCGAGTCAGGCCACTTTGTGTGACATGACCAAGATTATCAGGGGGGAAATCACAACGTGAGGCACACAAACAGCTTGTGTACCCTTTCAGAGACAGGAGTGGGGGCACGTTCTCTGCTTATCATGAGCCTGTAAGGGTGCAGGCACAATCACGGAACTGCTCTGTCGAGTCCGTATGGTACGTAAAGCGCTGTAATATTGCTAGAAGAAAGACTTGCTTAACTACGTAGTAGGGAGGGGACAACGGTGCGGCTTCCTAGCGAAACCCTCGCAAACCGCGGCACGTGGCAGCTTGCTCGACTGCTTCTAACCGTAGTAGTAGTCGGTGTCCCAGGCAGTGATGTCTGTCTCGCAGCGGATGAACTTCTGGCCATAGTTGGCGTCGCCGGGGCCACACATGCAAGGGCCAAAGTAGTCGTCAGACTCGAGGAAGCACTGGCCCAAAAGGGCGCCTCCATCCGCAGGGGTCATCATGAAGCCGCCCGACTCTACACCGCCGTTAGATACTGTCCTGCCAACATCAAAGGGGGCGGTGGCCGAGATACTCACTGTAGAGTGTAAAGTGGATGTCGTTAAGGTGGACCTCAACCTCGTCGGGGTCGTCCTACAAAGGAGTGCCATGTCAGCTGCATCCGGTCGTTACGGGACATGGAGCCTCAACTGTCCCTGGCTTGAGACTTACATCACCACAGCCCTGGCAGCGAATTCCCTCGCGGCTGCCGCTCGCATCGTCAACCGAGGGGATAAAGTAAGTGCTGCAAACGTTGTTGCAGTTGGGTTCGCCAGGGAAGAGTCTGTAGCCGGACTGAGATGGAAAGGGTCAAGTATCAGCATCATGTACGGTAGATCCAGCGATTCAGCAACATTAGGATGGAACGCACCCAGCTGTTGTAGCCGCCAACACCCGAGTACGAGTCGGCTCCGTAGATGAGAAAGTCGGCCGCGGCGAGCTTGCGGCAGCGGCGGAGGCGATGGCGATGCTAGTCTTCATGGTGGACTGGAAGTTGGTTGTCTTTGAGACTGGCGTGAGCTTGGAGTGAAGTATGGAAGGCGAGGGATGGTTTGAGCGTCTGTGAGTTCTTGTAGATACGAATTTGGAGCAGACAACGGGCCTCTATTTATACATGTTGCCTTGCCCTTGCTTCCTTCGTGAGATTAAGCAGTATACGGTCTCTTGACAGAAACCTCGATGGACGTGGCATCTACCTCGCACGAAGGAATGTTGCATTGAGGTCTATAGCCCGCCGCCAAGGCGTGCTATGATGCTACACTCGACATCAGACTCGCCATGCCCAGATATTAGGATTGCCAAGATTGATCGATCTGAAGAACGGCCAGTTCACACTGGCCATCAGTGGTGGACATGGCGGCGAGGGGCTCAACACAGCCTGACTGGGGTCGGAACACCGTCGAGGACTGCTACACCAGGCGATGGGGCAAGCCTCTCTTCTTTGCTCTGCACTGGATGGTCTTATGGAGCACTGCGAAATAGTTGTGTACGGGCTTATCCAAGTTATCAGTGCCGACTTTCATGGACCGGCCCAGTCGCAAACACACTTCAACGGCTGTACCCTGTGCTCTTGCTACGTCAGTTCTATGCTGTATTCACCGACCATATGTCTATGCCGAGATGGTGTTTCATGGACGAGCCGATGTCTCACACGCACCAGAGATGATAACCGTAAAGGGCGTCGTAGCATGCCTCGGGAGGCATACCTCGTCGGTCCCGTATGCACTATGCAGCACCCGGCCCCCGGGTATCGGCCTAACTTCTAGAAAGGTCTGCCGAGCATGGCTCTGCCGAGACTGAAGGAAGAGAGACGCGGGGCGTGTGGAGACGGAGGCGGCGGCGGAATGTTCAACGCAGTCTATTCCAGTACTTGGCGACAGCGGAATGGTAAAAGTACTCCCGATGTCTTGCTCGATCCAAGCGTATGCGCATGGATACATGTAGACTGTGAGGGGCGGCAACCCGAACAAGCCAGCTCCTCAAACGCGCCCTTGTTGCTGGTCTGAATGAATCAGTATCTGACTAAATAGACGCAGTGTTGGATCTGGGGAATACACACGATCGCCGTTTTCAGAAGAGTTCGACAAGGCCGGGATGCAGATCCGGGACCTACCGCTTCAGTAGCATGCGTGTGGATTGCCAGCGTCATCAGGATTCAGACTGGGCGATCCGGGACCTGCCACCGACTCATGCATGGGGCTGACATGGTTAATATTATACCTATTGATCCTGCCCAAATCAGCACCCGAGAATAATTCCTGATCCAAGCGCCATCGGCCGATAGCTTCTGCTCTATGGCGGAGGAGCTGCTCTCTACAGGGTAGGCTTGGTTGCCCAGCCATGTATCGTACCTTAAACTCACTTCAATGGCAAGTCTCGTCAATCGAAGTGGTATGAGTAGACACGGGCACCTCCAGTCCAGCCGTCTTTGGATTCGTACCAGAGTCCAATTGATGCTGGATTGACTGTGTCGCGGCGCATCAATGTACATGTACTGTTCAAGAGGCGAGTGATGGAGGAGTTCAGTGACCACATGCAGTCGATCGAAAGTGGGGGTAGACCAGTCTCCCAGGTACCGGGTAGGCTAGCACTGCTGATGCGCGCCTCGACTGGAGCTCCTGTCGCGTCGCGTAATTATTATAGCATCACTTGATCTCCCATTGCCAGCTTGGTCTCCTCTGCCTATTTACTTGCTTGCCAAAGGCAGCACTCCCCTCCAATTACTCAGTTAGCATTGGAGTCGCATTGAACGCCCATATTTATTGCCTATTTCCAGTGTACGAGGCCAGTCGCCTCTCGTCACCCCCGAACCACGTTCGAGCTCACCACGCGTTGACCCTTCGCCCCGCCACTTGGTAATCCTAACCGCAACCTCGACCTCGACCTCAACCGCGACCGCGACCCAAACCGTGACCTGCATCATCGGGATCCGCGCATCCCAGCGTAGCAAAGCACACAAAACCGGCGACGATGGCGCCGGGTCGTCGAACGCGAAACAAAAAGGCCCAAGAGCCAGTCGTGGAATCGCCTCCACAACAAGAGGAAGATCAGGATTCATCAGAGCTGGAAGAGATCGCCTCTCCAGAACCCGAAGAGGCGGACAATGATGAAGACGCCCCATCTCTCAAGTTCGACGAGGAGCTCACATGGCGGCCCGCGAGGCCAATTGCAGTGGGAACCCTCATAAGTCGGCTGGAAAAGTTGTCGGAAGAGCTGGCCGATTACGACCAGGAAGGAGTCAATCTCGAGTCATTGAGCGAAGTCTCTGCTGCATTGGCGCACCGGAATTTATTGCAACACAAGGACAAGGGAGTCAGAGCATACACAGCTTGCTGTCTGGTGGACATCCTACGCCTCCATGTCCCAGAAGCCCCCTTCACAGCGGATCAACTCAAATTGATATTTACACTCTTTATCGGCAGCATTATCCCTGCGCTATTCGACCCGACCAACCCGTGGAAAACGCAGAACAAGCATGTGTTGACGTCCCTGACCGAAGTCAAGAGTCTTCTCTTGCTGAACGAGGTGCCGGGAGGCGATGACTTGACGGTACGGCTCTTCAACACAACATTCGACGGTGTCGAGAACAGCGCAAAGGCGAAAGCCGGTGAGCAGCTGCCCAAGGATGTCGTCACACATTTGACGGAGGCGCTCATTCTACTCATCGATGAGGCCCCGGGCAGTGTCCCTCCGGCAATGATTGATTCCGTCTTGACGCAGTTCCTCCGAGCCCTTCCACCTGGCGGCTCCCGAAACAAAGAGCACAGCCAGAACCAGGCTACGCTACTGCCGAAGTCCGAGCCGCCCGCCTACACGATTGCCAAGAACATCTGCAATGGTTGCCCTGACAAGTTGGCTCGATATGTTAGTCAATATTTCGGCGACGTTATCCTGAGCGCCTCTCGATTCGCAACAGCACCAAATGGCCACAAACACGATGGCGATTCGGACGATGGCGAGCCTGCAGGAGATTCGGGCCCTTCAGACGACGACATCAAGAACCTGGAACGCGCACACATCCTGATTCGCGAACTGTGGCGTGCAGCGCCATCCATCCTGTCAAACGTCGTCCAGCAGGTCGAGGCTGAGCTGAGCGCCGACAATCTGCACCTGCGGCAGGTCGCGACAGAAACCATCGGCGACATGATTGCAGGCGTTGGTGCTGCTGGACTCCCCCCTTCCCCCATACGGGACGCGGCAGTGCACCCTCCTGTGCGCTTGATGGATGAGCCTGCTACAACATATGCGCCGAACGCGTTGACCACTCCCCAGTCACCATTCTCGTTCATCCAGACGCACCACAGCGCCTATCGCAGCTTTGTGGGCAGACGCTTTGACAAGAGTGCCAGCATCCGCGCCATCTGGGTTACGGCCGTGGGGCGCATCCTCTCGACCTCAGCTGGTGGCCTAGGTCTCAACCCGGTCGAAGAGAAGGAGCTCCTTCAGACCCTGCACGCCAAGCTCTCTGACAGTGAGGAGAAGGTCCGTCTAGCCGCCGTCAAAGCCGTCGAGCTCCTCGGGTTCAGAGACATCGTCCTGAAACTAGGAGCGTTCGGCGGTGTTGATGGCGACGAAACCTCCATCCTGGCGACGCTGGCCGACAGGATACGTGACAAAAAGGTCGCAGTTCGTGTGGAAGCCACCATTCTCCTGGCTAAGCTCTGGGCGGTTGGCGCTGGCGAAATCGCGGATGGTCAGGAAGCTGTGACTGCATGCCTAGAAGGGGTTCCGAACAAGATTATCAGCGCTTTCTACGCGAATGACCTGGAAGTCAACCTGCTCCTGGACCGGGTGCTGTTCGAGTGTCTAATCCCCCTCAAGTACCCGCAAGTGAAGAACAAGCATGGGTCTTCAGCATCCTCAGACAAGAAGGTGGCTCTTCCGACCGCTGAGCAAGATGCACTGCGCGCTGAAAGGATTCTGCTCATGCTCAAGTCACTCAACCCGAGTTCGATGAAGGCGTTTTGGGCCATGCAGGTACGGCAGACCCAGTTCGCAGTGGCTGTGGCGGCGTATATCAAGCACTGCGAGGCATACAATGGTGGCGTGTCTGAAGGGGACGCGACCAACGTCAAGAAGCTACTGGGCCAGGCTATCGACTGGATGGCTCAGCAGTTCCCAGACGCGGTCAAGGTCCGCGGCGACTTGCAAAAGTTTGCGAAAATGAACGACAGACGGGCGTATCAGCTGCTCAAGTTTGCGGTAGAGTCGGAAAGCGACTTTCAGAAAGTCAGACGCTCCATCCATGAGCTCATATCGAAGATTCAGGGGGGGTCGGCAGGGACTATTGCAGAGACGTTGCTCGCCATTCTATATCGCGCAAGCTCCCTCATGTTCAACCGGAGTCACCTCACCACGATCATGGACACTTCAAAGGACGAGAACAACAAATTGGCGGCCACAGCGCATGCCGTGCTCAATGAGCTATCGGCGCGCAACCCAGCGCTTTTCAAGGCCCATTCGGCCGAACTGCGCACGTCCATTGTCGAACAAGCGCCGTCTGCTACAAAGTCCAACGATCCCGGAGTCATGGACATGCTCAAAGCATACTCCTCCTATGCGAAGCAGTACCCCGAAGAAGTCGAGGTGGACAAGGCATTCACACAAACACTGATGAACTACGCTCTTTATGGGCGGCCACACAAGTCTGCCAAGTATGCGGTCAACCTGATTCTAAGCAAAGATGACGACAAGGGCCGAGTCACAGCCACAAATCTGGTCAAGAAAGCGGCGAAAGGTCTCGATTTCGGCACACCTAACTTCCTCAACAAGCTGCAAACTCTGTGTCATTTGCAGCGGCTGGTACCAGAAGTCACGGCAGACGAGGACGAGAATATCGACAGAGTGGCAGTCAAGGACGTTCTCCGCCAAGTAAGAAAGCCTGCAGAAGAAGATGATGCAAGCTGGGTTAATGACCCCGACATGGATGAAGAGATTCAAGCCAAGTCACTCGCAATGAAACTGCTGGTCAACAGGGCTCTGGCAACCGCCGATGACGAGGGGGCAGAAACCAGGGGGAAAGCTCTGCTCAAGCTCCTCATGGTCTTTGTAGTGGAAGAGGGCGAATTCTGCAAATCGAAAAACACACCACTCCACCACAAGAAGCGCCTTCGCCTGCTCGCCGGCCAATGCGTACTCAAAATGTGCAGGGTCAAGAAATACGACGACCAGTTGGATCCGGCCAATTTCAACAAGCTTGCCGAGCTTGTGCAAGACAGTGAGCTGCAAGCGAGGCGACGCTTTATGGAAAAACTCCAGAAGTATCTCCAGGCTGACAGCTTGCGACCTCGCTTCTACACGATGCTGTTCATTGCGGCATTTGAGCCCGTGGCCGATGTCAGAATCAAAGTCGAGACGTGGCTCCGGGCTCGAGCTCTGTACTACGCCGACAACAAGAGGACTGTCATGGAGGCCATGATTGGGAGGTTGATCCCGCTCTTGGCGCATCATCCTGACTACAGCCCCGCGCTGGAGGACCTCCTTGATTTTTCAAAGTACATCCTTTTCTACCTGGACACGGTAGCCCGTGAGAACAACATCTCGCACATTTACAAATATGCCGAGCGGGTGAAGCAGACTCGAGATATCCTCAGTCCTGATGATAGCGATAGCTTGTACACGATCAGCGATCTAGCACAGACGTTGATTCGCAAGTTTCAGGAGAGACGCAACTGGAGCTTCCAAGCGTGGCCGGACAAGGTTGGTCTGCCCGCAGGCCTTTACGTGCCCTTGCCGTCGAGCGAAGTCGCACACGAGATCGCCACCAAGCAATACATTCCCGAGGAACTTGACGAGAGGCTCGATGACTTGTTGAAGTCTCTCGAGCGGAAGAAGGTTTGTTCAAGCATCATTGACATGGCATGTGCGCACTTTCACTAACTGTTATCAGAAACGCAAGTCAGCTACAGACTCGTCGGATCGGCCCAGTGGCAAGAAGGCAAAGAGCCAGATCAGCACCGTGATCCGCGAAAAGTCAAGCACAAAGGCTAAACCCAAGTCGTCGTCATCCAAGCCTAAGAAGAAGAAGACGACGAGCACAACCCCATCGAAAGCGGAGAGGCCAACGATTCCTCTGTCGGAGCGAAGGCGAAGTGGGCGTGCCGCTGCGCCAACAACCAGTTACAAAGAGGCTGACGAGGAAGACGACGATGCTGAGATGGGAGATGGTTCAGACGCTGCGTCAGACGAGGAGTCAGGGTCCGGTTCTGATGCGGAGGAGTCTGGCCTGGATTGAGGCAGCCGAAAAGTATAGTAATATGCACGCTAGGATCCCTATCTTTGAGGTCCGTACGTACATAGCATCCTCCATCGTCATGTGGGAGCAGTGATGGCTGTGTGGGACGACGATGTACTTCTTGTGTCTTGTTTTGGTTTTGAAAATACCCAAACATCTTGTGGATTTCGCAATGGGCTTTCTTTTTGTCTCCTTGGACTGCACAGGATCACAGGCTCCGATGGATGAAAGCAATAGCAATGAACATTTCTTCTTGTCCAGCTATAAAGCCGCCTCTATGCATAAAATCTCGCGGTATACAAGAACAGTTGGGGGAAAAAAGAAAAAGCCAACTCGTAGTAGCAAGTCAACAACACCCCAGCTAGCCACCGAAAACTCCTGCAAGGAAACCCTGATATATACCTAGAGCCGAAACAGCCGCATATCCATACAAAGGCACACCCTTCCTGCCACAACACTCTTTTTTTTTTTTTTTCATCGCCGTTTACTGGACCGTGTGCAGCGGAGAGACTATCCCTCGATGCGTTGTTTGACCAGCGCCCTGTGGCTCGAAAACTTCAGATGCGCCTCGAACTTCTGCGCTGTCTGGTCCGGACCAGGCGTGTAAAGCTTGCTAGGACAGTCCTTGCAACGGATGCGGGGAAGCCAGGCATACTTGACGCCTGGAGGGTGCGGTCCTGCCGGTAGAGGCACCTCGGTTATGGGGTCTAGGTAGGAGTACTTCATGACAGCTTCAAAGAGGTCGTCTGGATAGTCCTTTTGGAGGTCCTTCAGAGCTTTGACGAGCCACTCTGGTGGTGGCGGCTGGATTGGTCTTGTCAGTATTCGCCGTTACCGCGCGATCCTTCATAGAGCAGAACTTACGGCTGGTGGTTGAGGCTGACCTTGCGCCACAGGTGGAGCGGGAATGCGGCCAATCTGGCCTTGCGGGAAAGAGTACGCTGGTGTCGACGGCTGAGGCGTCGCCGAGGTGGGTGTTGAGGGGGGCGGCATGGATCTCGAGTTGCTCGACGTGCTGGGCGCTCTCGTATGCATCGGGGGCGGGACAGGTGTCTGGTGTTCTGACGGCGCCTTCAAGTCACGATAGTCGCCGCGCAGGACGCGCTGAAACCTCGGCCGGTTGTTGAACTTGACCGTGACCCACAAGTGCGCAGGCTCCTCTGTCTCCTCTCTGAAGCGGCGTGAGGTACGCGTCTCGTGGTGGTGCGCAATGCTCCCGGCGTCCGGTGTTTCGGAGCGACCCAGGTTGGCCATCCGCTGGGCGGCTGCAGAAGCAGCGCCGCGCATACCTCTAGTACGAGCCGTGCCCTGCGCCAGGAATGATGTTGGTGCTGGCGATTCAGGTGCCGAGTCGTCGCTCTCTTCCGAGTCGGAAACCTCGCCATCACGTGGATAACGTTTCTTTGTCCGTGCCGCTGACTTGTACAATCTGCTCTCCTCAACATTGGGGGCGCCGCCGGGTAATGTCTGCGAAACAACCATGGTGCGGATCGTCCTCTGTCTCTCCTTGAGATCTGGCAGTTGAGGGCCGCCTCGCCGGTTGATAGAGCGCTTCTGTCGCCTCTGCTCGCGGGAGAGAATCGTCTCGTTTCGGTCCAGGTCGGCGTCGGTAAGTTCGTACAGGTATGGTGCATAGTCTTTGGCTTGTTGCATTGGGCGGAATACCTGTGGTAAAGGCGTCTGGAGGAAGGCGTTGACCAGATCCGGATCTTCCACAGGCCTCCCGTCAAAGGGATGCCCTACACTGTAGAGACTCCGTACGAACAATTGGGATTGCTCGTGGATGCAGTGTGCAATGGCAGTGGTAAATTCCCCACTAAGGGCAAGATCTCGGGTCATGGCGGAAGCGAAATCCTCTGGCGAATTGTGATGGTTGTTGATGTCCCATTCAAACTGGTCCACGAGGGTATGCTGGCCGATCGTGATGTTCAGCTTGATGAGTATGCGCATCTCGTCGTTTTTGTAGGCCGAATATGGTAGCTCCGGATCCAGGGCGTCCTCCTCCGAGTAGACTAGGGGGTAGAAGTCATTGAGCTGCTCGCGCATCTGCTGGACAACCTGCTCATAGACTGGTTGGAGCGCCGGTGGTTTGAGGCCCATGTCTTCCACCAGCTGCGACGCGAACAGCTCCACGTGAATCAATCGGTCGTGCAGGTTCCAGGTAAAGGTATCTCGTAATCGCACCTTGTCCCACTCCACCTCCAACCGTATCGGAACAAGCTCCTCATGCTGTTCGGCCTGCTTCAGCATATCCTTGCGCTTGTACTTCAAGGCTGGGGTCTGCTTCGCGCCACCTTTGCGAGGCTTCTGGCTCGGGTAGACGATTCTCGGATGCTGAAACTCGGTGTAGCCGTTGCCGTAGCCATTGTAGCCTTCTCCGAAAAGTTTTGCTGGTGGGAAGTAGGGTCGGTATTCGGTGCGGAGTGCCTTGTAGTCTTGTACCGTCAAGCGCAAATCATTCATGTATTCCTTGGTCTTCTCCAAGTGATCGCTCAGGGCAGCAGCTGCCAGCTGATCACGCTGCGTGTAGCGCTCGATCATCAACTCGTTGAGCGACTCCTTGGTGCGGACTGGTATCCCAATCTGCTTCGCTTCGTCTGGCGAGGATGATGAGGACGCTTTCTGACTTCCATTGTCCTCGCCCCGCGATGCCTCGCCAGCTGCCTTGATGGGTTCTTCGGCCATCCTGCCGTGATGGTCGTGCCTGCCGGGGTCGCGTTGCGACGTGGCGTGGTTGATATCGAGACTTCGCTGATCACCTCGGTCGCGCGTCCTCGCCGCGACGGGTTAGCGCTTCGTGCGCAACAGTCAATGGGCGCGCTGAAGGGTGTTTGCCAATTATCGAGAGTTTGTACACGGAGTGAGTCCTCGTCTCGCGCGTATGGAGAAAATGCGGGTGTTCGGGGTCGTGGTGGCTTGGCTGGATGCGGCTGTCGTGTTGCGCTTCGCGACTTTGATGCAGTCTGCTGTCGCTACAGGAGAAGGACGACAGACCTGATAGTGCGGATGTAGGTCTACCGCACCGAAGCTGCGTTTGCGGCCGTAGATCGAGTAGCTGGACAGCCTGGCAACCTGGCCAATTAGAGCGCGTCAGTCTCTAATGTGGGTCTTCCATCCATCATGAGCTTGCGGTGTGTCTAGGGTAGCCGTAAACAGCCGAATTTGAGTACGTACTACGGCCGATTGGGATGTGTGCGCTTTCTAAGTAGAGGTTATGACAGGGACCGGAAACTTATGAGTATCTGTTAACGTTGGGTCTATATTCATTTCTCATGTTTGAGATGAGTGGCATGTCACTGCACGGGTAGTCATGGCCGTCAGTGTGCTATTATGCCCACGGTGGAAGCCAATGTGGAAAACAATCACGAGGGACCAGAGCTTGTCATTGCATTGAGTCTGGCACACACAGATGTATGTTGATACTGAGGATAAATAAATAAAGACAGACACACAGCA
The DNA here is from genome assembly GCF_019669845.1 of Emericellopsis atlantica. Lineage (NCBI taxonomy): Eukaryota > Fungi > Ascomycota > Sordariomycetes > Hypocreales > Bionectriaceae > Emericellopsis > Emericellopsis atlantica. Next base: position 180,489 of record NW_025764713.1, read on the forward strand.
CAAGTAGCCGGATTCTACCTACTAGACTCAGCTCGCACAATAGCTCTGCACGTCTAGACAATGCGTTTTGTGCATTCCACATTGCCGCAAAGGAAACCCGTCGTCGCCGTCGGCTATTTCAGCTCAACACAAGGCCGAGACCAACAACACGCTCTCCAACTGCTCAGGGATCACTTTGAATTTCCCGAGAATCATTGGCGATACGTACAGGACATCGTCAGTGAAGCAATGACGGCACAAGGCAGCCCAGGACATGGACCAGGTGTAGTACGTAGGTAAGGTACTTAGTAGCGTGGACCTCAAAAAAGGCCCCTCCACACTGCCTCGAGCCAAAGCTCCAGTCGAGTCCATTTTCGTCACTTCATTGCTCCCGCCTCATCCTCCCACCCCACAACTCCCTCCCAACCGCGAAAAAAACCCAGCAGGGACACACGATAGCTCTACCACGTCCCCAATCACACAATCGCCATCATGTCCGAAGCTCAGGAGATTGGTATGTCTCGCAGAACACAGACAACTTCCGCTTGGAGATTGCGCTGCCCCTCATCGCGGTGCCTGAACTACCCCGCCAAGTCCCAACCTACAACGGTTCCCGCGTCATGGACGACCAGCGGCCCCAGACAGCCCAATACCGCTTGAGAGAGGATGAAGAAGCCTGGGCTGACATCTGTGCCTCGCTAGATTACACCCTCAAGAACCCCGATACCCTCACCAAGTACAAGACCGCCGGTCAGATCTCCGAGAAGGTCCTTGCAGAGGTTGCGAAGCTATGCGTGCCGGGCGCCAAGTTCGCTGAGATCTGCCAAAAGGGCGATGACATCCTCGCAGAGGAGGTCGGCAAGGTCTACCGTGGAAAGAAGGTCACCAAGGGTATGTGCGCTCCCCAGGACGAGACAACGGAACGATCTGTACTGACGACGCACGTGCTCAGGCTTTGCGCACCCCACGACTGTGTCCCCCTCGTCATATGTCACACCCTACACTCCCCTAAGCTCGGACGAGGCCGAGGCCGCGCGTGAGATCAAGGAAGGCGAGGCGATCAAGATCCAGCTCGGTGCGCAGATTGACGGCTTTGGTGTCATTGTCTGCGACACTGTGTTCGCGGGCAAAGAGGGGGCCATCACCGGCCGCGAAGCCGACCTGGCCCTCGCCACCCACTATGCTAACGAGCTTCTCCTACGCTTGATGATCCCTCCTGGCACTCTCGCTCAGGGTACTGATGAGGAGAAGGCCAAGGCGGCCGCGCAAAAGGCTCCCACGCAGAGCAAGATCACACAGCTGCTGGAGAAGGTGTGCGACGCCTACGAAGTCAAGCTCGTTGAGAGCACAACCTCATGGCTGTTTGACCGCAACGAAATCGAGGGTGCCAAGAAGATTGTGCTGGCCCCGGCCGAGGGCACCAAGGGCGACGGTGTCCCCGAGGCCCCCGAGGTTTGGGGTGTCGAGATGGGCGTGAGCTTGGGATCGGGCAAGGTCAAGAAGCTCGATGACCGCGCGACGCTGCACCGCCGTACACTCCAGACCTACGGCCTGAAGCGTCCTACCTCGCGCAAGGTCCTGTCCGAGGTCCAGAAGAAGTTTGGTACCTTCCCCTTCTCCCTGCGCCAGCTCGAGGATGAGCGCGATGCCAAGGCCGGCGCCGTCGAGTGCGTGCGCGGCAACGTGTTCAGGCAGTACGAGCTCGTTGGCGACAAGGAGGATGCCCCTGTCGCTCGTTTGTTGACCACTGTCTGTAAGTGAAAATCGGAGCTCATCCATTTCCGAGGGTGTGTAGGCTACAGGACTGACGAAGAACACAGCGATCAGCAAGAACGGTTTGACCAAGCTCGGCGGGCCCGCTCCCTTTGATGAGAGCAAGTACCAGTCTGACAAGAAGATCACCGACGAGGAAGTGCTCAAGATCCTTGAGCAGCCCCTTGCCCGCAACACGGGCAAGAAGAACAAGAAGAAGGCCGCCAAGACGGAGGCTTAAACGGTCAAATGAGGAGCTGGAATATTCATCTGTTTGTGCGTGCTGAGGGAGCTCGAGAGGGTTGATACCAGCTGTTTGAGTCGTCTGCTGAGCTGCTCGTCCTGCGGGTAGCTAGCTAGCCCGGCTCGAATGCAGAGATGGCACCGCGATGGAAATGCCTCGTTGTGAAGGTGCGTCGGTCTCGCGATCCACAAGCAAATCGCGGTCGAAGCGGGGCCGTGAAGACCTCTCAACCCTTTAGCCAGCAGCGAGGACATGAATGAATATTTGACAGACTTTTTATCGCTATTAAAGAAGAATTCAGGCATGCGCGCTGTGATGATCAAGTCGTGGCTGGAAACCAGTAGCCTCACTGGGCGACGTGCATAGGTGAGGCGTCGAGAGTCAGGACTGGACGCTGGTGTGAAAACTGAAAACTTGCGATATTAACGCTCGCATCATCAATGCGCGCAAGGCATCGCCGCCCGGTCATCCCAGCCCAGTTATAATGAGGAAAAGCAGCATGCCGATTATCATCCCACCGATTCCACGCTCAAAATGCCAAACAAGACGCTCAAGGACCGTCAGTAATCGACGGCAATGCGGATGGCTGGGAGCGCGTGCGCGCTAGGGGGATAAAGGGGCAGCCAGTATTTTGAGAGTGAGTCAGTCAGCCAAGGCTCAGGTATCTGTGCTATCTGCATGACGTGAACGATGACTGAAGCGGCCATCATCAGCCGGATGATTGTGACCATTGGGGGGGGGGGGGGGGCATCTCGATGCTTCTCGCCAAAACTTTACCTGTCTTCGTGCCGCTCATAGCGTGCACCTTTTGCATGTGCCTGGCAGCCTGTCTCTCTGCCTTGTCTTTCAGGAGCACTGGCATCCAGCTGTGACTAAAGGGGGTCCGGAAACAGAGATTCGGTCTTGGGTGGATCAGGGGGTCATGGGACACAAAGTCTGTTTGGAGGCGTTGCGATCCAGCAGCGGGTGAAGAGTTTGAGGAGTTTCATTTCTGTTGAGGAGGGACTCGCTGTAAGAGTATTTGGCCATGCGAGGCTACTATTATTGTCTTGCGTCGTGCTCGATGAGCGTAGGCTGCACATGCAGCAGAGTCCAGTCCGCCCTCCTTATCTGCAAGGTTTCCGACCAAACTCTTGCCAGCCTTATGGCTTGAGGGTGGTGGCACGGGACATACAGTACGGCGTCGTCTGCCTTGAAGTCGATGCAGCGTCCACGCGATGCCCTGACTGTCAGTCTCGTCATGTCGTGAAGTTACTCTCCTCGCAAGTATCGTGATTCACTCTTGGTCTCAAAACTCGGACCAGGTCGACTGGAGGTGCCGCGGGCTCCGGGCCAGACAGACAGACAGACAGCAGCTACAGTGGGCAAGTGCCCTGCAGCGCGCGACTTACAGTGCACCTTGGGGCGGTTGCTCCAGCGGGCAACGCCTGACATCACCCACTAAGGTGCCCGCAGCGTCCAGTTCCTGGCGGCCCAGCCAAAACTCTCTTCGCCGCTCCTCCAATTCTCCTCCTTTTTACCCTTTGCTGCCCCCCAAAAAGGAGGAACACCGCGTCGAAGCACCCTCCTCCACGCGACGATCCGATTGTCGCGCATGCTGTAGCTCCGTTGAGCGGTACGTCACGAAGCCGTCGAGTCACCGCTGCCCGTAGACGCGCCCGTTGCTGACTTTTGCGTCTTGCGCGCGACGCCATAGACCCGAAAAGAGCGAGGGTGCTTGTAGCTTCCCCCGACCCAGCAAGGGGGGGAATCTCTGTTTTGGCTTTCGACATACCTTACCGCCCACCAGAATAGCCGACGCCAGCAACTCGTGTACGACCTGGACACGGACAGCAACCATCAGCTCGGTTTATCACCTCCATCCGAGGGCGCATTGTTGATCATTGCGGCGCCCCCCTTTTTTACTCAACGTCCAAGACATCTTGGAAGGAAACGAAAGGGAAGGAGGAAGTAGCGGGAGCGCCAGGGTCAAATCGCGCTGTCGTCATGATCTCGGCCAACTCGAACCGGTCGATGCGCTCACGCTTCTCGAGTCCAGCCCAAGGGTCCGGGTCTCCGCAAGCCAGGGAATCGAGGAATGGAAGCGTGGAGGATCCATCTACCGCGGGCAAGGGCAACTTGACTACCGAGGGATCTAGGAGTATCATGGACAAGTGGCTCGAACCGGCAGTCCAGAACAAGGCCAGCCACGAGGAAGCTGGGCTGGCCAGGCATGGGGTTCTTGAGGGCATGGTCCCGCTAGGCAGCCTGCCCAAGGCCCGGAAGACGGAGCCTGGGAGCAGCGGAGGCGTTCGCAGGATCATCCTCAAACACTCAAACAGAGGTGCCAGAGAGGCGTCACGACCGCAAGCGAAGAGCTCGCTGGATACGGACATTCGGAGGAAATCTGTCTCTGACTCAGCCCCAGCATCAGCTTCGGCATCAGCGTCAGCATCCGCCTCCGCCTCCGCAACACCCACACGTGCAACCCACGAGGCTGCTGCGTCCGATGTAAAGTCAGAGGCCCCATCTGCGTCAGAAACAACAGCCGCTGCACCAGCGCATTCTCCTGTGGCAAGACCGGCGCTTCCGCCTCTGGTGGAATTCCTGCCGCCCTCATCGAATCGCGCAACCACGCGCAAGTCGCTCCCCACACGCGATACATCAAAGGAAATGGAGGAAGACGACGAGTACGAGCCCAGAAGCACGGGCAGACGTCGATCTGTCGCGCGTCCAGCCCCCCCTAAGCGAGGCAGGCCGCCAACAGCCACGCGCCGAAGCTCCATGCCTTCCTCAAAAGATTCGCCCGTGAAGCAACTCTCACCAACTCCACCTCCACTGTCGGCTCAAGCGCCGGCACGCCTTTCTCAGCGCCCTCCGTCAGCATCCAGCACCAAGATGGTCTATCGAGGCACGGAGTTTGTTGAGAAAGTCATCGAGGCTGCTGTGGACGAGGCGCTCAGCCACCATCGCTACCCCACTGCGTGGGCGCTGCGGACATTCTACGACGACAGGTCAGAGGACCCTGGCTTTGTGCGCATGGTCGAAGAGATCTTCAATCAAACAGCCGACGCGAGCACACGGAAGTCGTTCTTTGAGCAGCTGGCACGCCGGAAACACGACGGGCGCTACAGGAACCAAGGTCGCGATTACTTTGTCCCTCCCGCGGACGACGGTAGCTTTGAGCCTCACCTCCCCAAGAAGGCGCCTTACGCCCATCTCATCCTGCATAAAGATCACGACGACGCTGATCATTTTGAGCCTCGCGAGGCTCGCGCCCCGAAGCGGGTCAAGGTTACTCAGCGATGGACTGATACCTCACCTCGCAAGGCATCCTTGACAGGAGCAGGTCCTGCAGATGTAGCAGAGTCAGCGGACACGACCGTGCCACTTGACCAGGCAGCAATAGCGGCAGCTGGAGCAGATGAGGCGATGGCAGAGCCAGAGGCGAAAGAGCCAACGCACAGAGCATCCACACCCGCGCAAGCCGAAGTCGCACCGGCGCGTACGCCTGCTCGAACGTCAACGGTCAAGATCAAGACTCCCGCATCACGGAGGCGAGCCAGGAAGACGTCTCATTCGAGCGAGTCTTCGCTTTCGTCCGTAGAGCATCTCCCTTCACCCGAACTTCCGGATGACAGCGCGCTTGTGACAACGGCCGCCGAGGAGGACGACGAGGGTGAGGACGAGGTGGCAGCCACGAGCCCCTCGCTTCGAGGAATGGCTCGCAAAGCAGCGTCCAAACCCAGGAAGACGCGAGCCAAGAGAGCGAGCACGGCTGTGGGAGGAGGCATGGGCGACGGGGGGGACTCCACGTCGCCAGCACCTCGGGGAGCTGGCGCGGCCCAGCCAATCAACACGCGCCGCAAAGCACTGGCAGCGTCCAAGCAGCACAAGGAGACTTTTGCCTCTGCCTCCGTGTCTGCCTCAAACTCACCCACCACCACCACCCTCCCCCAGTCACCCACGCAGGATTTTCCTCATCATTTCCCCAACGGTCGTTCGTCAGGCGACGGCAATAGCATGCCAGGCCTTGTCTCGAATCCACCCGGCCGAGGCAACGCAAAGGACAAGTCCTCCTCCAAGGCGAGCCTCAAGATACATATTCCCCTGGCTGGCAGCCGCGACGACGCCTTTGAGAAGCGCAAGATCGCCAAGCAGGTCACCAATAGCTATCGCGGCCTGGAGAGCGCCATCCGTGATGCCGACGATGAGCGGGAGATGACGCCTGTGCGGTCTACGAGGAAGACCAGGCAGTCTACCGGTATCCCACCGTCCAGCGTCGCCGCCAGCGTCACCGCCAGTGCGCGAGCCACGCGCTCTGCGAAGCGGACCTTTCTCGATGAGCTCGACCAGACCGAATGGCCAAGCTCTTTCCCCTCGGCCATCAACCTCGATGGGAGAAGCTCAACCGTTAACTCGCGTGCTGCGACGCCTACCAACCTCAGACCCGCCAAGAAGCAGAAGAGCGGCCTGCGCATCAAGTCATCGTAAGTCAACTTCCATTTCCGCCGTCTCCTGCTCGTTTGTTCGATTTCATCACGGTTTGCCGGGGCGGGAGGACATGACGTGGATGAGTGACCGACCGGGTGAGGGCAAGCTGAACGTCTCATCGCTTGCTGGCGTTTGCTTGCTTGCGACCATGGTCACTCTGCTCTGCATTTTGCCTACCTTCTTGGTCGTTCCTCTTTCTCATTTCAAAGCATCTTCTCATTGCTTCTTGATCGGTGTGCTGACATGCTTGGACACAGTCCACAAAAGAAGAAGGGAGGCACAGCTGCTGGCGTTCCTCGAACGATCGGCGAAGCCCAGGCTGGCGCTTACGGAGCATCTCGTGAACAGGTAAGTCATCTGGTCCGCCCTTCAATTACACTCTGTCCAGGATCGAGGGAGCTCGCGATTGTACTGGTTCCCATTTCATTTCACGTACTATCCTCTCCGTGCGCGGATGCATGCGACTGGACCTTGCAAGTGCATCGAACACCGGCTGCTAGCGAAGGTAGGCTGGCTGGATGTCTCGGGATCGCGCGCGCTCATCCGCCTCCCACACATGGCGGCTTGTGATGAAATTGGCGCACCAACACCCGACAAGGGCCCCCCTACCCCCAACCACAATGGGTCCACGCCCAGCATCACGGGCAAGCCACACCACGCCAAGCATATGCATGCAGCATGGTCAGGATCCAGCGATCCTTGTCCCACGGACCATTCGGATTCAGACCCATCATCGTCTGCCGTTGAAGAAGATGTTGACTAACTTCTGCTGTCCAGGGGGGTGAAAATGATGAGTATTGCTCGGCGTGCGGCAACGCTGGGGAGATGGTCTGCTGCGATGGTTGTCCTCGAGCATTCCACTTTGAATGCGTCGGCATCAACCCCGAGGAATCTCTGCCCGACGAATGGTACTGTAGTGAGTGCCTCGTCAAAGGGAATCCCACCCACGTCAAGGTGCACCGAGGCGCTTTTGGCCCTGCATTGAACCAGCTCGACAAGAGCATTCATCGGGCCTTTGCTCTGCCCAGGCGCATCCAGGAGCGCTTCGACGGTGTCAGGGCTGGCCCTGATGGAGAGTACGAGGAGGTTGTCCCTGCCAAGCCTACCGTGACCACCAGGTAAGCGCATCTTGTTCTGAACAGTAGTCTTCGCATCGGATGTCACTGACTTTTATCCCAGGCGCAAGAACAATGGATATGAAGAAGCACCGGACTACTACAAGCAGATTGAGTCGGGCGAGCCTGTGCTCTGTCATGACTGTCAGCTGCCGGCTTCCGAGGGCAAGCCCATCTTGTCCTGTACCGCCTGCCCGCTGCACTGGCACATGGATTGCATGAATCCGCCATTGGCCGTCCCTCCTCTGCAAAGGACATGGAAATGTCCGGCCCATCTTGATGATGCCCTGCAAGAGAAGCCTCCGCTGGCGCCAGCCCATCGCTGGCGCAAGGTCAAAGGCGCGCCAGTCATCATCCCAGCTCTTTCACGAGGTCTTCGCAACAATGGTCACATTGAGCTTGACTGGGGCTCTGAGCCTGAAGCTGATGCCTATGATCGATCTGGTTGGATTGATGACCAGTCTGGGTGGAAAGACGTGGCCTCCTTTGGGCGCACATTCAAGGTTTCAGCCACAGGAGTTCGTCTCGATTTCATTGAGCAGTGAGTGCCAACAGTCCGCTGAGTGACTCCCTTTTTACTGATTGCCTCGCAGGCTTCGTACACAAGGAGCTGGCTTTGCCCCTCCAAAGGATCAGCAACCTGCAGGCCGCCAGCAGCCGTATCTAACTCCTCCCGTCGAGGACATCACTCACCCTCAGCCTAGTGCACGCAGCATCGAAGAAATGCAAGCTTCGCTGGTGCTGAGCAGCCTGAGCACCTCGGAATCACGAACAGGAATGGAGCAGCTCATATCCGCTCTCGTGGTAAGTCATCATCAAGACAAGCAGTGGAAATACCCAGCGCTAACGATGGTACAGTCCGAGGCGGATTCAAGCGTGCTCTCCTCTATTGCTGACGCCGATGCCGTGAATATCGCGAACAAGGAGCTGCAGCACAAAGACAAGGCCAGCCTCCGTGCTCTCCTGGCGCACATGGAACGCATGGGCTCTCAAATTCGGGCCATGTTGGGCGAGGACGTTACACCGACCCTCCCATCGCTGCCCGACCAGGGCCGCTCCGTGAGCCCTGACAAGGACGAAGAATTTCCCGAAATGAAGCATGATTCTCTCGTCACAGAACCCACACCGCCGTCAACCATTGATCACGAGGGTGGCATGGATCTGGACTAGAGACCATGTCCCCACACCAAACTGACCAGCGATCTTATCCATGAGCACCACCAAGCACACGAAAGCGATGCTCGCCGAATCATCAACTACCCATCATACCTATGTAGCAGCGCCTACCATTAAGCCTATAAGATCACACCATATCACACGCCCGAATCTCCCGATCAACGGGCTTCTTATTCCAGCCACCCATATCCGTCTCTTTCCCTCTTTCTTTCTTGCTCTCAGACCCGACGACACCTTTCGGACATTAGGGGCGTTCGGGCGTCGGTCGCACGACCTGGCATTTTGCTTTTATAGACGAGGAATGTATTTCCTCCGGTGGCGTTATCTGGATCATGTCAACTTTTTTTCTATCGTTCGGCTACATGGACGGTTCGCCGACCTGTTCCTCACTGTCACATCACACAACGCAGCGCACAACCGAGCGTATACCCTTATCATATAATACTTCGCCCCTACCACGGCTGTCTGGCGCACGGCTTGCATGGAATTCGACAGATTCGGAGAGCATGGATACGAAGGAAGCGGAAGAGGCTTTCATCGAGAGTGAGACCACGAGGGAAGAAAACCTTTTGGTGGCTTCTCAATGACGAGGAGACGGGCATTTCTGTGTTGTACCATATGAATCTGGCCAACCACCAAAGCGCCATGATTCGTCCCTCTCCCGGATCTTTTGATGTTTGACCTTGGAGGTGATGAGTGACTAGAGCAGGGATTGAGGAAAAGTGAGCTCTTAGTGCAGAACAGAAATTATGCGTAACAAGAATCGACGCATCCACATATGATCTTATTGTGCTGATGATTCGACCGTACGTTACATTCATCCTAGAAGGAATACATTCAGTCATGGGCTTTGGAGAGAATAGTACTACGTACAACATATATCCAAAATGTCTCTACATGTCCAATTTGCACGGCAGTCACACAATGACACAGACAGGGTATGGTCACAAGACATTTAGTTCATCCTGCTCGACCCCAAGCTCTCCATGAATCCTCCTCTACTATACAATATTTAGCCACGCTGTTCACGCCTCGCTATCTGCGCTACAGGATGATGATGATGCCAATCCTGAAGCCAGGTCTTTTTTCTTTCCTTTTTCCGTAGACATGGTACCCGTGACCAGAGAGACATACAATGTGACGAATGACAAGTTCCCCTGATCACACGACCACGCCAGGTCCTCTCAACGTAAGCAACGGTCGAACAGTAAAAAAATTGAAAACTGTTGAAGCACACGTCAGAAGACCAGCGAGGTCTCTGCAGTGATGAAAGGCGTGGCCGGAGTTATAGCCCAGCTCAGCCAAATAATAGCAGGAAGTGTCGTTCAGTCGTAAGAGGGCAAGAGCCAAGAGGAAGTGAAGATTCTAACTATAATTCAGTAGTAATGATTTCGCTGAGAACTTTTCGTCTCATCGCTGCACTTGTCGTTAGTCAAAGTCGGAATGAAGGAGAAGGAGAGCTGCCTAGCAGTCATAGAGGGACGTACCTGGTTCCGTCTGCCGCCCTGGCCCTGCTGGCCATAACCGCCCACATTCCGCATGCCGCCGGCATTGCCGTATCCGTAGCCAGCGCCCATGGACATCCCAAACCCAGGCGGGGGAGTTGCGTAATTGCCCGCTGCCGGACCTTGTGGGATCTGAGGCACAGACTGATTCATGGGACCACCCGGAGGCACTGCCATGGGGCCATTGACGTAGCCACCATAGCCTCCGGGTGTCGTTTGATACCCGTAATTCATCGCTGGGCCGCCGCGGCCCAGCATGTTCTGCTGATACGGCATCATGCCTGGGGGCATTCCACTGTTACCAGTCGGCATCATGGGCTGATTCATCTGAGGGTAGCCGGCCATTGGCTCGCCCATATCACTGCGCTGAGGCCCAAAGCCACCGTCATAGCTGCCGTGTGGGCCTTGTCCGCCGTAGTACTGACCCTTGCCACCGCCTTGAGCCGCGTGGTGTCCGTTGGAGTTGGTATGCCTCGAATTGGGACGCTGTCGTTGTTCAGGATGGGCGCTAGACTCCCTGCTTCCCGGTCCGGTCCGTGTTGAAAGGCCAACCTCGTCCATAAGACGCTTGTAGCCCTGGTTGGGCTGCGCCTTGATGCGAATCAAAGTTGTCTTGATGGACTCGAGACACTGGACGCGATACTCTTCATTGAAGAATGGCGTGGTGAGGACTTTGAAAATGAGGGTCGCCCCATAGTTGGAATCGCGGAGGATAGCTTCGAGAACCGGCTCGTTGAAGAACATGGCCTCCAGCATGGTGTCGCGAGCTTGAGGCTCAGCCTTTTGGTTGACGACCTTGAGCACGGTCAGGTAAGCCACCTTGTGCGTACAAAGGTGAACCAGATACGGCACTAGGCGGGGGGCTAGAACTGTGCGGCGCTGTGGCAGCGTGCACGTATCAAGGTACCATGTGAGGAGAAGGGCGCCATTCTGGTCGGTCGCAAGATGAACACTGTGAATCGCAATTTGGGCCGCCAGCAGTCGCTGCTGCTCCTTGGTGGCATGGTGGCTTTCGAGACAGGCTCGCATAGCACGGGCGCCGAAGCGAGCGGACGACAGTTCCGCCATGCGCGCCATTATCGTTTCAAAGATGAACTCCGTGTACGGAGTGCCAAATTTGAGACAACCTTGAACAACGTAGTTGCCGAACTGGTCCAGGAAGAGGGGCAAGGTGTAGGGATGGATGTTCTCAGTAATGGTCGCCATTTGGTGTGCAGACTTGCAAACGTCGATAATCTTCTGAGCAGCCCATGTGCCGTTTTTGTGGCAACCAACAACGGCTAGATGAGGAGCGACCTGGGCCAGCATTTGGTCCTTGACATTGTCGGAGCAATGATCGAACAGTTTTTGAACAACAGTGTTGCCCAGATAATCAGACGACAGCTCGGCAATCTCGGGAAGCATGTCGATGGCCGCTTCTTCTATTTCCGAGACCGTCAGGCTTTGGTTGTCGATGCGCTTGCGGAGCTCTCGCAGCTTGGGGGCATCATGGACCCGAGCTTGAGTCGCCTCTCGCACAGGGGGAATTTCGTCAATGTAGTCGTTGTAGGCGATGGCCTTCTCCAGCACCCCTGAGCTGCGTGCGACATCCTCATTGGTGGCACCAAGATCTTTGATCATTCCGAGAATGTCGTTGGCAATGTCTTGAAGCACCGGAGGCGTGGGCGCCTCGTCGGATGGAGGAGCAAGCGAGGACGCCTCAGCGGTGGCGCCGGTATTGGCCTGGCTAGACGTGCGGCCTTGCAACGGATCTGGGCTGGGGGATGGGTAAACACCATCATGGCCGGGAGTGGCAGAGGGCGATGGAGGCTTTGCAAAGTTGATACGGACGGGACTGGCCCCAGGGAATATCTCTTTCCCATTCATGGCAGCCTTGGCCGCAATAGCGCTCTCGACGTTTTCGAAATTGACGAATCCGCAGTTCTTGTTTGTCAACACTCTTGCTGATTTCACAGGACCATGGATCTTGAACATCTCGGCCAAAGTTGTGTTTGTCGTAGACAGAGGAACGTTGCCAAGCCACAGAGCATTGGTCGGACCCTCGAGCCCACCCTCGTTGACGCCAAGTAAGCCATTGTTGTGGCTGTTGGAGCGGTGGAGGCTCATGTTGGCGACAGCCTGCGGGAGGTCATTGTGTTCCTCCTGTAACCTCAAGCTACTACCACTGAGTGAGGGTATAGTTGGCATATCGTTGGCAAAGTAGTGGCTCATCAAGTGAGCCCCGGGCCCGTCGAGAACATTAGTAGTGTGGGCGCGGCGACGAGTGGCGGACCGCTGGTCGTTCAGTGCTTGGACTTGTGCGTTGTGATAGCGAATGGCAGCGTTGTTAGCAGCGACTTCCTGCGCTAGCTTGTCGTGCATCTGCGACACGTATTGAGGGCCGTCCATGCCCAAGGTGTCTGTCTCGTATCCATCTTCCGGGTATTCGTCGGCATGGACATCTTTGTTGTTAACAGAATAAGAGCGGATGCGGTTGGCTTGCTTTAAGAAGTGGAGGCTAGGTTGGGCCATTGTGGACATAGTCGCCCGCGGAGGCTGTGGTGTTCCGGCGAGTCCAAGATAGTCCAGCGTTCGCATGTGCACGTCAGACTCGTTTCCGCCCTCTCGGGAAAACTGAGACTGTGATGGCGAGCTTGGTCCGTTGGAGGGCACACTCGCGATACTGGCAAGAGTTGAGCCTCTCTCGCGACCTACGTGCGAAGGATTCCAGCTGCTGAAGATTGAAGGTCCAAACGGGGAGGAGCCAGCCGGTACAGGAGCGAACTGGGATCGCTGTGGCATAGACCCTGCGCGCAGTCTCGATAGCAAAGCTGAGCCACCCGATGGCGCGTCGTTCAGTTCGAGCCCTGGTGATGGCGATTTGTTGTAGGGAGTTTGCGATGGTGTGTTGCGCGCTGATTGTGCACCGAGTCCAGGAGGAGCCAAGTGACCAGTTCCAGGACCACCGCCGGGAAATCGAGAAGGTACAGTGCCAGCACGTGCTCGACGGGGCTGTAAAAGGCTTTCCGGAGTAGGGAGATGTCCGAAGTCTGGGAAGCCATCCGTTGGGGATTCGGGAATGTTCTCACGGAGAGGCGTCGAGTTTCCGCTCGTTGGGGGGCCGCCCCAAGGGTTAAGCGGCATGCCCGAGACACCTTCCTGCGCTTGAATTTCTCGAGCCCTAGGCGGAGGGAAAAATGTCAGCGTGAGCTTCAGCGTGAATTCGAGCCAGTCGCGCCAACGAGGGCAGTGCGCAGGCCGGTCTGAAGTTTGCTTCTGGTGACACTTACCGCTTCGAAAAGAGCCTGCTCGATCCACCGAGGTCGTGCGACGGAGAACCAGCTCCAGAGCGCGAATTCCCTGACATGATGCTGGATGAAGATAGACCTCCAACGATTCCGAAAGATGGTCGGGAGCTGCCGTTCGAGGGATGCTCGATGGGCGAATTATTGGCTGATGGCGACGTGGACCGCGGCTGACCGGGGGGATGCGAGACATACCCGAGCGAGTAGTCTCCAGGTCGCGCGGTTGACATTATAGATTACTTAGCGTCTCGTGCGACGGCAAGCGTATTGTGGCTTTGCTGATATCAATTAAAGGTATTTGGCGGATGCCGATGGCCCGTGTCGAACGAGCCCTCGTGTATCGTCCGTTTCCACACGTGGTGCGTACTTCAAGCGACCGGGCTGTTCGCCTGCTGTCCCCTTGAAGGAATCAACGGCGAATGTTGTTGGGATAGCGACCGACGAAAAGTCTTGGCTCTGTGCCTCGGACGTATGAGCAATGACTGTGGTGGACTCTGCCCGAAAGCGCCTGTCGTTGAGGACAGATCGGCTGTGTACGAAGCTGGTGTCCGCGCGTTCTGCTCCCGGCAGCGGATCGACGCGGAACCGGGCAGCAGGTCTCAAGCTCGTCGGGAGCTGTATCGAGGAGCAGGTTGGAGCAGGCTGGCGCAGTCTCGGCAATCGCTCGTTCGATGGGTCTCGTTTTGTCGATTCGCCCGAGGCAATGCCAACGGAAGGGAAAGGAACGATGAGGCGCAAGCACAAGGAGTTGAATTGTTAATAGACAGGCCTCATTGAATATACTGGGCGGCCTGGAGAAGAAGATGACAGTGGTGGAAGGGGAGTCGGAGGGGAAAAGATGGAGCCGGCGTGGAGGAAACGGGTGTGGAGGGAAAGTAAGGTCGGTCCTGCTGCGTGAAAGGAGAGGTGGGAGAAAGGACGTCTGTCGAGATTATTCCCACAGGCAAGCTGGGCAAGCTGGATCCAGTCACGTCTGCCAAGCCAGGCCACTTGAGGCCAGCCAGGCACAGCCTGAGGGCAGGGCAGCAGCAAATGGGGTGGAGGGATGCACCTGTGTCTGGCTAGACAAATAACCCTGTCAGGAGTGGTGCCAATATTGAGCAGCAAGAGACTCGCACCTTTGCATAGGCGTATGACTGGAGTTAGGATGGAAGGAGGCTCCTAAGTTAATAAGATACCAACGCCAGCCACTTCCTGAATTGCACTCAGAGCTCTATGTTCTGTTCATGTACGGTACGGGGCCATGGCCGCTGAGTACCACCAACAGGCACCTGGCAGTTGTATGAGTGCTTCTTCGCCTGTTGCTTTACTCCTTTTTACCGTAACGATACATCTACTAAGTAAGTAGGCCGGTAATTATGATTAGAGCTTTCACACTCGTTCCCTACATACTACCGTACTCACTCGACAAAGTCGCTGGCGCTGGTGTGTCTGGCTAGACAATAACCCTGTTAGGAGTGGTGCCAATATTGAGTAAGAATTGTAGCCTGTGAGCGTTCAAAAGCCTGGGCTCTACAAGGCCGTCAAGAGATTCGCACCTCCGCATAGGCGTATATCCAGCATTACAGTAAACCAGGCGGCTAGATTTTGTTCACCAGCGCTACGTAGTAGCGACTTTGTCGAGTGAGTACGGTAATAATTAGTACTTGCATCACGTCGTCCCATATCATGGTGCGACACGTTCGTGGCCTAACGAAGATCGGCTGGCAGCATCCGGTGGGGCGCCCGGCCGGGGCTAGGTACGAATCCCTTCATCAACCAGCCCGTCATTCGACAAGAGTTCCAACCTGGCTGAAATAAATCAAGGCAAGACAGTGGATGAGTCGCCAGGTCAAGCGCCCCTAGACATATATTTAATCCGACTTCTTGCCAAAGAATGTACGAACTCGTTGTCGAGCCGCCGACGAAAGGTACGGTACCTTAAATAGGAGTCGAACCTCCAAGTCCCCCAATGAAGCTCCTGGGCACAACATGGGGTTCAGGGGCACACCATCCACTTCCTCCCTCCCTCACATCCCGCCCACCCAACCGACACGATAAAAAAAGACCTATGCGAACGCGTACCATTCGTAGTTCCCAACGCTTGCGCTTGACTTGGAAAACCCGTACGCGTCACCCTTTGCTTGCCGCGACTCGTAATACCCCCCCCCCCCCCCCCCCCCCCCATCGCGAGCCGAGAGCTTCACGTCTCGGCAAAAGTAAAGCGATTTGCCGTCACGTGTGGAGAGCCACTGCCCAAGCTTGATGCTCGAATCGCTGCGGACAAATGGCTTTCGAAACAAGCCCAACACACTCTTCTCTTCCCCTGCGCGTTGGCCACGATGCCAATCATTGCTAGCCATGAGGGATGGCAAGGATCTTGTCGCAGACATGCGTACCCCCTGATAACAATGTGAAACATGCCTGGGGGCCTCGCCCGCTCTGTTGAACTGTTCGACTGGGACATCACAAAATTCGGTCCATATTGTCTACGAACCTGCGGGAACGGGATGGGAGGTATATTAAATCACGTTCAAGATGTGAAGCAAACCGTTTCAACCACATTGACTCCTTTGTCTATTCCCTCTGTGTGGGCAGTCGCCCGGTATCGCCAGCCTCCGACCACAGAAGTCCATATGCAAGCAACAATTCTCGAAACAGATAATGCCTGCCAACCAAAGCATACACCAGCGCTTGCTCCTTTCAAGAAATTCGTCATCGCTTCCGTTTCGCTGAGATACGCTGCTCATGTCGCGCAACTCGTCCTCATGGCACTTCCCTACGTCAAGCCGAAACCCAGTAGGATAGATAACTTCAACGCCAACTGCACATCCGAGGCCACATTGCACGCATCCAGAACGGAATAAGGCTAGACCAGGCCAGTGAGGCTGGCGACGTATCTAACACCGGCTCGAACACAGGAACCAAAGGCGGCAGGCAAAAGTCGTCGAGAACAAAGTTCAAAAAGTGCCCAACCAGGTGCCTATTTCGGGTGCTTCTTGAAGGCCAGCAGATCAGCCAAGCTGTTCAAAGCACAGCCGTGCTTCAAAAAGTCATGCGCGAGGAGCTCGTCTGCCGACGCTCGGCTCTTGATGTCGACACACAGGCAGACAGAGAGGAAAGCCTTGAGCTCCTTGCTCAGCTTTTCTGGTTTCTTGAGCCTGGGCGTGCCATTGGTAGCAATCAGGTACAAGGCCTTGAGCGGCTCCTCGTTGAGGTACGGGGGCTCCGATTCGATCATCTCAATGGCCATAATGCCCAAGGACCAGATATCGACCTTGGGTCCATATTCTTTCTGTTTCACGACTTCAGGCGCCATCCAGTAAGGCGTACCGACCATGGTGGCTCGCTTGGACTTGGTTTCGGTCAGTTTCGCGCAGAAACCGAAATCAGCTGCCGTACGGTTAGTACAAAATCGATCCATAGGGAATGGCATGCTCACTGATTTTGACGTTGCCGCGAGCGTCGAGCAAGACATTATCGCTCTTGATATCTCGGTGAATAATGCTTTGGGAATGAAGGTGATGCAGCCCAGAGCAGGTCTATGGTCCTCTGGTTAGCATTTAAAGTCACACGGGTTAGCGGTTGCAACATACCTCATGGCAGATTGTCGAAATCTGATCCTCCGAGATGGAGGGATTGTTGTCAATGACATCGGTCAACGCACCACCCTCCATGTACTCCAAGACCAGCCACAGCTCCGCATTGTTGTTCCGCAGAAACACGTCAATGTAGTTGACAATGTTCCTGTGCCTGCTGTCCTTCATGACCATAATCTCGTTCACGATCAACTCCTTGCGGGGCTGGTGAGCGAGGTCCATCTGCTTGATAGCCACTTGGGCCCTGCTGCCCTGCTGGCGAAGAATTTCACGAGCCACGCCCTGGGCAGTGTCCTTGATCTTGGCGACGTAGACGGAGCCAGATGCACCCTGGCCAATCTTCTTCTGCTTGGAATATGACATGTTGGGGTCGTCTTTGGACACGGCTTCCTTGAGCTTGGCCATGACCTCGCTCTCGGACATGGTTGACATGCGGACGTCCTGCTTGCGCTCGCTCGGCGAAGGCTTCGCAGTCAACGCAGCTTCAGCAGCCTTGATGCCGTCGGCAGGTTGTTCCTTGTGACCATGAGCGTGACTGGGCTTCGGCGCCACGTTGAGTGGCTTGGGCGCGGCCGCTGGCACCCTCTGAGATGCCTGGGATTGCTGTTGAGATGGCTTGTACTGCGGAGCGCCATTCTGGTGGCGCGGGGCTCCTGGAGAGCCCGAGGGCTGATTGTCGTTGCGAGGTGCTCGGGGTGCCTCCCTGGGAGTTGAGCTGCCGGACTGCGGCTGCATCGGGGGCCGTTGGCCTCCCGAGGTCGAGGGCGCTGGTGGTGCAGGTCGCTGGGCGCGCAGGGAGCCTTGCTGTTGGGCCGATGGCTTAGGCGCTGGGGGAGCTGCTCTGGATGGGTTGAAACGCTCGTTCTGTGACGGGCTGGAACCTCCGTAGCCGCCTCCGACTTCCTGTTTGGCCATGGGCACCTTGTGTTTGGGCAGGGAGGCATTGTAAGCCTCCAGCTCTCGACGCTCCTGTTCTTCTGCTTCGCGACGCTTTTGCAGCTCAAGCTGCTTCCTCCGTTGCTCCTCACGCAGTGAATCTTGCGACCCGTGACCACCTTGCACTTGCTGCCGCTGTTGGTCCTGAGGGTATTGGTCAGGCCGTCGTTGACCATTTTGGCTCGATAGCGTCGGTGGTGTGTTGTAGCTCGGCTGACGCTGGGCGGCCCCAGGAGGCGGTGGCCGAGGGGGGGCAACTCCGCTGTTCCCTGGATAGCCGAGCTGTTTGTTGCCGAGCGAGGACGCGGGAGGCGTAGGTGTGAGGCTGGGATATTGGTTAGGGTTCTCTGCTCTCTTGGCCAAGTCCGTGGTGTAGAAGTCCAAGACTTCAAAGACCGCCTGGGGATTGCGCTCATAGTCCTCCTTGGTGATGGCAGATGAGTTCAACAGACGAGACCACTCAGGGGGCAAACCAATGAATTCACCCGTCGTAGCATCGAATCCAACATGAACGGCGTGGGAGAAGTTGGTGGGATTGCTGACGCCGCCCATCCCTGGGCAGGCGCCGTATATAAAGTCAATCCATTCGTACAGTTCGTCGTCGCCTTTGACCCGGATCTGTAGCGTTTTTGTTTGTCCGTCGTCTTCGCCTGGAGCTGTGGAGTTCCCGTCGGGCTTTCGTTTGACCTCGAAGATGGTGCCAGCCGACTCAGCCCGAGCGACATTGACCACATCTTTGAGCAGGATTGTGTATGCGACTTTGCCGTCCGGCTGCTTGTGGAAATCCAGAGACTCCTTGCGAAGGATCAAGTACTTGTTCTTCCACGTTTGTATGAAGCTCTTGCTTTCTTTGACAGACGCCCAGCCCTCCTTCTTCACCGCAACTCCGCCCATGCCGTCTGTACTGTTAGATTGCTGACGAGCGATCGGGAGGGACACGGTGGACCCAGTGTAGGTTGAGGTGGCCGTACTGCGGATGGGAGAGATGGCCATGTTGGCCATGCTTCCGGGGAGATTGGCATTTGGTGTCAGAGCGAGACGAGGACGATCCGATGGAGGCTTAGGCGCTGGGCCAGGGTTCATGAATTGACCCGTTGAGTACATGCTATGCCAAACATTAGCTAAAGGAGTCAAGGGTTCGCCTAGCGATATCGCGTTGCGACCTAGCGGTGGCAAGAGCAAGCTCGAAATTCTCCCGCAAAATGTACGTACTTGTCTTGAGACATTTCGCCAGAGATTGCAATGCTGAGGGTATCCCAAAAGAAATGCGACGATTACAGATGCGCCGCACCAACCAGGCGCGGTGAAAACAGAGAAAGCTATTGATGAAAAATCGTAGATCCAGGTCCCATGGAGTGGCTTCTGTCCGGCGAAGGGTAGTGTGGTCGCTGGCGAGAGAGCGTTGGAATCGAGCTCGACAGAAGCGCCCGAGCAAGCGATCGTGTGCGGAGCGGTGTTTCGAGGGGTATCCAAGTCGGCCCTGAGAATCACAAGTGAATGTGGCCGCTCTGGAAGCTTCGCTGGAGTAGCGATAGGCCGCCGATACTCGAGAGGTCCGAATTGTCGGCGGTGGTCGTGCAAAGGCCCCGGGCGAGGAGAGGTGGTGAACGCCTGATATCGGACACGTCCAAGGTCACCGTTGCCCCTGACTAATGGAAGGTCGCGGCTGCAAGCTGGCGCGATGCTGGCGCAGGAAAAGCTGCTCCAGCTAAGGTATTATGGTGGTAAGTTCAGAACAAGGACAGAACAAGGACAAGCAAACACCACGGGAGACGACTGGACGATGGGAAGGGGCGACAGATAGAGAGGGGTGAGGAGCAAGTACTGGAGGACGCTGCAGGAGTAGGTAATGAGGACAATCCAAGATCCAGGATGCCTTCGGTCAGGGATCTGTCTGGATCAGCGCCCACTCCAGGGGAAGCTGACTGGAGCCTGAGGTCCAGTCCGGTCCGGTCCTGTAGTGCGGGCAGCAGTGGATTGAAGGGCATGCAGCGGGCTCGGGACGCTTGGCGCCTAATTATTGATCGTTCTGCCATCCATCTCGGGCTATATTCAGGGCGGGCGGGGCCTCAGACTCTTGGAGCTCACTCTTCAGGAGGCGGCAGCGCACCTTGCTCAGCGCTGAGCACTTGGGCGCTTAACCAATGACGATTGTTGTGGTTTCTCCAGGTCATGAATACTTCTTTTGGTATCCATAGCTGCAGGGCGCTCTATTCCATTTCACTTGCTCTCCGAGTGTGAAAGATAGTCCACAATGGAGCTGCGTACACCTAGCACTGCGCAGCAGATGCCAGAGATCTACGTGTAAGACAGAATCCTAGTCTTACAACCATTGGTGCGAGCAGTATAGTGTTGACTTATTAAGTACTACTTGAGTATGTAAAGTAACAAGTACACCAGCTGGTGTCAAATTGTAGGCACATCACATATCTCAACTGCGCGTGCTACTGCGCCCAATCAGTTCCCCACCGCCAGTCGGCCACTGCCCAAGCCACTATGAGCCATGGTGGATCTCAGTGAACTTCAGGTGTCGCGAGCTCAGGCAGTCGGTGTTTCAATCCCCAAGGAAACACAAGTCATGCAATCGGAGCCATTCATGATAATACGAAGCAACTTCTCTACGTACAAGTATTCTGGTGCGGCCAGTCTGATCAGGAGCAGACCGTCCATTCCGAAGATTCAAATGAACTTCTGCATACGGCTTCTTGAGATGTCACGTAACTGCGTCAAGTACGCAAATCCTCAAGCATATTTAAGTAAGCGTGTTCATAGAAATACGAGCGATAAACGTCGAGTGTCGTCTTTCGCGACCACACGCCGATAACACTGACTTGATAGCGCTCAAACGATGTCTTTCCCCTTCTCAAAGCGGCACCAAGGCCTCGCCCTCCGCCATGTCCCATATGCACTAACAAGATTACCTGACAAATGGCATAGGAGTGGGCTGCAATTGCTGTCCCTCTGTTAACATGACGACTACGGGTGTGACGGCTCCCCCTCAGACCGTGCGCCTCAGTCATTGCGCGTTTCGTGTGACTTCGCCACCCGAAGCATCCATTCCCTTTACTACGTAGATTTCAGGTGCCCTTGCGCATTCCAATCATTCATCATCGCCAAACCATCTTCCTTGGCTTGATTTGACGTCTTCCTTCTCATTGTCCATCAGAACCATCGAATCTATCATCTTTCCAGCAACTTGCACATTCACATACAACAAAAACAGCGACTGTACGGCCAATACACACGCTGCCCGCCATGATTCTGCACCAAATACTCATGGCGGCCTCGGCTGCCGCCTTCCTCGTCGTTCCCGAGACCATCGATCACGGCGAGGAGGCCTTCAGCGCGCTCCCGTTCAACGCCGTCACCGGCGGCATTCCCGTCCACGCCATGAGCCAGATGGTGGATGTACCATGCCGCGGCTGCAAAGGCGACCAAACCCACCTCAGCATGGAGCTTGCCGTGGAGGACGGCACCCGGCTGACCATGAACGGCTTTGAGCTCTATCCCAGCACCGACCCGTGGCGCGGTGACCTGATGGCCGCGGTGGTTGAGGGTGAACAGGAGGAGGAGCAGAAGCTTGGCTATGCCTTGGCTGTCACCCCCATGGGGCGTGATGATGATCAAGCCCTGGAGGTCGTCAAGATCTCCTTGAACATCATCGAGGTCGGGTTCCAATTCATCGACGACATCCCCAAGATCAACATTATGCTCATCAAGGCCCGCAACAATGAGATCCTATTGGGCGATGTGCACATGGAGGAGCAGAGTCGACCTGCTTGCGAGAGCATGTTCTGCCAGGTCAAGCAGAGTATCGATAAGGCGTGGAAGGGTCTCAAGACTGGCTGCAGGAAGCACCACGGCCATCACGGCCACCACGGCAAGCCTCACGCCCAAGTCGATGGAGAGCATCCCCGTCCTGGACGCCATGGTCACCATGCCCACGCCCACAACTGGCTTGGTCTGATCAAGTTCGTTGCGATCGACATTGCACTCCCCGTCCTGACTTTAGTCGCTGTAGGCGTCGGTTTTGCACTGTGAGTTTATATTGGTTAACTACCTACGTTCACTGCTAACATCATTTAGTCTCTTCATCGGCTTTTGCGGCTTCATTGCGGTCATCACGAACTTCCGTCGGATCATCCGCAAGTCTCCTGACTCCAAGGCTCGCCCTACCGAACCGGCTGCCGAGGAAGAGAAGACTGGTCTCATGGAGGAGACCGAGGCCGACGACCAGGAGCCCCCGCCTCAGTACGAGGGCCGCCAAGGCCACATTCAGCTGTAATTCGTGTCGTGTGATCGTATGAGTGGTGACATCAGTGTTTCTAGGCGAGGGTCAACCCGCATCTCTTTTCCGTTTGCTGCGGTTCCAATCACCCAAGTCTGCGATTGCTGGGGATTCGTTTGTTTTGGTTTACCGCAAGAACCAGCGTTCACTCATGTCGGGCGTTTTGCTATGTTGCCTTAGTACACACACTCTCCCTGAAAATACCAGTTTTCTTTCTATGCGTAAAGCTTCTGTGCAAATAGCACGAGCATTCCAATCGCCCTGTGCCTTGACTACTAGATGAGAATGGCGCATCACAATGATCCAAGTACAGATTTACATTCGCTGAAGACATTCAAAATTTAAGAGCATGAAATACAAACGCTCCATCGCTGTGTACAGAAAAAGCCCCTACCATCGCCACAACTGACTTGGGATCCTTCTCAAGGCCCGAGGGAGCACTTCTGTCAGCGTTTCCCCTTCTTTTTCCCTTTCGCAGGCCCTTTCGCAGGCTTTGTCACAGGCTTTGTCACAGGCTTTGTCGCCCGGCTTGGCTTCTCTGGAGATGCAGGATTCTTCACGCTCGCCGGCTCTCTAATCCGAGGCCCAACCTTCTTCCTCTCGTCATTGAGTGCTTTCATGGCGGCGTTTGCGAGTTGGTACTTTGTCGTCCGCCTGGCCTTGCACTTGACGTGTGGGCTCCATCCGTCAAGCTCTGCCTCAAGTTGGAGCTTCTGTTCCATGTGGACAGAAATAGCATGGGCAAACGTAATGTTATCAAAGTCGTACTACTCCCTCAACTTGCGCCACTTGGGACGGCAGCGTGCCATCTCTTCCTTGGAGTATCCCAGAATGTATACACCTACGCCTCCGGCTTGTGCGAAATCACGCAGCCGCAATTGCCACATCTCCACTCTCCGGCGGATGAGCTCGTTCTCCTTTGTGAATGTGTCCAACCACCTTTCATGTCGGTCTGCGAAGGCCTCCAAGGCATGGTCAACATCCCTTGTGAGCAGCGATACCACGACAGCATACTTGTAATTTCTCCACAGACGGAGGGTAACGCCATCTGAGTCTACTGAGGCAAGATACCCTAGCATGATGTTTATATCGTCGACCTTGAAGGGGAACTGTTTCTTCATCTCCAGGAGCGCCTCTCTGTAACCAGGCACAGCTTCTCTCCACGGGTTCATCTGCCAGAAAGCGTTGGAAGCGAGTCTCGCCATCCGCCGAACTGTCGGGTGCCATAAATCGAGACCGTCCGGGATGGGGCGTTTGCGGCTTTCCTCTGTGGGCAAGCCCAACGTAAGCTCGAAGCCAGCAGAGTCTGTCTTGCCAATACGTATTGTTAACCCTGAGAGCAATACTTGGTCGCCCGGGGAAAGCCCTGCGTCAAAGTTTTCGTTGTTGAAGCACGAGTAGACGAGCGGTTCATAAAGGCTTAACAGCACTGAGCATTGCGTGTGAGTCATCTTGCTTATCTCCCCATGGACATGATGCAGGGGGAACGCCCTCAATGTGACGGGGTCTGTTCTGAGGTTGATTCCAGAATCTGGGAGGTTGTCCAGCCATATAATGGTCTTGGTCAACATTTTCGCGGCAAACACGTGTTGCGTCGTGAAGCGGATCTGGCAAGCCACAGTGCACCATCGTGCACCTTGTCTCTGGGGCCGTTGATGACATCCAAAACAATCGACAAGCTCATTGCGGCGTACGCAGTCGGTGTGGAAGAGACTCTGTCGTAGGCAATGAAGGAGCGCATTCTTTTGGCTTGGCGGCAGCGATTGCACTAGCTTCCAGAGTCGGGGTTCAAATCGATATGTGAAGAGGCAACGGTCCAGCACGGCGCCTGGTGTGGAAGACGCAAATAATTGAGTCTCTGGCATCCAACTGGAGTCGTCCCCGAGTGTAGCAAACAGGTCGGCGCCAGGTGTGTGAGCGCTGGTCCTCAGCTTCTCTCGCAGTCGTGCAAGCATTTCAGCCGCCGGACTGCGTGGTGGCGCCATTGTGACTCCTGGGCGAGATGTTGATATCAAGAATAAAGGGGGAAACATATAATGCGCTAAAGGACGTGGATGGAGGAATGGTCCGAGTGGAAGGGGGAGTGATGGCGGATAACAAGAATAGGTAGACTGTGAGAAGACGGAGCTCGCCATCAGCCGGCTACCTTACCAAGGAAGTGGTGATACGATACCTTACCTTCGAAGTAAGGTAAGAGGTAAGGTAAGGTACCTACCTTACCTCCTGTCATGGTGGCTGGAGATCCTTCCTAGTACGTGGTGACAGAAGGGCACAAGGGCTAAAGGCACATACTCGCACACGCTCGGAAGCAGCCGGTGGCACGTTCGTGATAGCCAGAGGTAGCTGCACCTTGGGTCATACAAAGGATAGATTCGCGTCAGTATGCGCTCGAATATCAGGGCGTCGGTCGCACAATGATTGTTATCGGGCTGCTGTACACTATTTCTATGGCTTCAGATTCATTGGACTATGCCAGGTCTTGGATACCGGGCCCTGTGCCCATGCCGCTAAATATGCATACATGATCCGTTCCTCTTTCTACTTCTCCCTCACAGCAACGTCAACCTCCTGACCCTCGAATGCGGGAAGCTCCTTCTGGATATCCGCCCAGGTCTTGCTCGAGTCCACCAGCGACTTGATGGCCTCGACGATCTTGTCTTCCTCAGCGCGCACCTGGCTCGTCGAGTCACGGTCACGCAGAGTGAACGTGTTGTCTTGGAGGGTCTGGAAATCAATGGTGATGCCCAGGGGGGTGCCAAGCTCGTCGTTACGGCTGTAACGCTTGCCAATGCTTGCTGACGAGTCGTCCACACGGCTGGAGATGCCGATGCTGCGCAGGCGTTGCGAGAGCTTCTTCAGATGAGGCTTGAACGACTGGTTAGACGACAAAGGCACAATCAGAACCTTTGTGGGAGCAACCGGGGGTGGGAAAGACAAGACCTAGTATCATATTAGCACAGTTCCTTCCACAATGTCTTGTAGGCCAAGACTTACACCACGGGCCTCGTCGGTACCCTCGCTGCCACGGGTCCAGAAGTTGTGCTCAATAAGCGCATACAGAATGCGACCAATACCGAAAGATGGCTCGATGACGTTGGGAGTAAACTCGCGAGTGTGCTCCACGCGCTTGCGGAACTCAATCCGAATGGCATCGCTAGGAATCTCCGCCTTGCCGTCGCCGTAGCCTTCCACCGTGATGGTGGCCTTGCCATTGTCCTTCAACTCCTTGGCAAGCTTCTCACGGTCCTCCTGCGAAGACGCCATGAGGGCGGCTTCGACGGTCTTTGCGTCCTTCTTGAACAGAGGGCCAAACTTCTTCTTCTCGACGTCAACCTCCCACTCCTCAATGGTAATAGGCTCATCCAAACGAGACCGTACAACAAGAGCAGCGCCGGTCTTCTTCGCGTGGACATTCAAGTCGTATGCGCTGCGGTCGGCACAACCAACACACTCGATCCAGCCGGACGAGGTCAACAGCTCAGCATCCCAGCAGTCCACAGCGTAGTGAGCCATCTCATTCTGCATGTGCTGACGGAAACGCAGCTTTGACTGGTCGACACCAATCTTTGCGAGGAAAAGATGAATACGGGCGAGGAAGTAGCCCAGAGTCTCGTTGTCGACGAGGCCGGACTTGACAGCCTCACCAACAGCCACCTTCCTCGTCTCTGTCTTTCCAGCCAGCTGGGTCTCGCGGTCGAGGAAGACGAGCTCGACGTCCGCCACGTCAGGGAAACGGTGGTGTTTCTTGCCGCCCTGAGGGTCGACAAAATGCTCAATCTCAGCCATCAAGAACTCGCGCACGCGCAGAAGACCGGCACGGGGCGAAATCTCGTTACGGTACGATTTGCCAATGGATGCAGAGGCAAAGGGCATACCACCCTGGTTAAACTCGAGCAGCTTGGCAAAGTTGAGGAACTGACCCTGAGCAGTCTCGGGGCGCAGGTAGCCGGGCGAGTTGCTGCTTGGGCCGATGGTAGTCTGGAACATCAGGTTGAAGGAGACGGGATCCGAGGGCAGCTCGCCCGTTTCGGGATTCCGCAAGTCGTACTTCTTGATCAGCTCACCGAGCTCGGGACCGCCATAGTTGTCGATCCTGGCAAGAACCTCCTCGTACTCCTTCACAAGTGCGTCGTCCAACTTGATGGCCTCCGACTTGGCCTTCTTCTTCTTCTTCTTGGGGTCGTCCTTCTCTTCCACCTTGAGGCCACGGGCCTCCTTGTCACCCTTGAGCCTCGCCTCCAGGACAGCCTCGACAAAGTGGTCGGCTCTCAGGATCTCGCCGTTTTTGGGGTCCTTGCACATCCAGTCGGCGAACTTGTCCACATGGCCAGAGGTCTTGAGAACTTCGTGAGGGGTCAACACAGTGCAGTCCACCTCAAGCATGTCTTCCTCGAGGATGAAGTGCTTGCGCCAGATGTCTGTGATGTTGGTGAGGAGAGAGCAGCCTGGGGGGCCGAAGTCGTAGAGACCACCGACGCCACCATAAATCTCAAAGGAGGGAGTGTAGAACATGCGCCGCCTCAACATGGCGTCAAGGACGGCCTTGTCGAGAGGCTGGCCCTTCAATGTGGTTGCAGACATGTTGGCTTGCTTGACGTCTTTCCGTCTGTTGACTTGTATCCGTGAGAGGTGTCTCGTCGAGGAAAGGTGTCGGCGGCACGCGTTTGTCGATGTCGATGTCGACGAGGGCAGCGAGTGGAATGCACGGGGGGCTGTTGCTGAAGGTCGTTGACGTGTCAGGAACGCGAGACAGGGACCGGTCAGTCGTCGAGGCGGCGTCATCCACTGGAATACGATCTTGACGAGGAAGTGCGCGTGAGTCACGAAAACTCGAAGCGCAGCGATTCCTCTGGAGGTGTCCAACAAGTGGGGGAGGGGTACCAGTTGCGGTGCTGGCAATCGTCGGGACGACCCTAATTGCTGGATCTTTCGTGATTGGGCTACGTACTGGTGGCTCGCGTGCAGCTGCTCCAGTCCTTCCTTCCAGGAAACGGCCGAAGCTGTTACGGAGCCGGAGCAAGCTTCTTCCGAGAAGCTTTTCCGGCCCGCAGAGTTTTACCCCTCTACCCCTCCAGATCTACGTACTACTGGCTACCCCTGGGCAGGCTTGAGGGTGTGAAATACCCCTCATTAGCACGCCTTGGGGGCCAAATCGAGCCTGAATGTTCATGAGCCCTGCCGGTTGCAACGTGAGCGTGGTAACTCGTCAAGAATTGGCCAGCCGAGTTGAATGAGGAGAACATTGATCACTGTAGCAGCAGGAGAAGCCGTGAAAGTTGCTTGAGAGTAAATCATTCTTAGATTCAATTGGGTTGAAGCCTTGAGAAATCCTTCATGTGAAAAAGTACTGTACTTGATCATTGTGTGTAACTTTTGTGGAAGCATGACACACTTGCGTAGCCGTGTCCAAAAATCAGTATGAAAAAATAAACCAGCAAATCCATACTCCAAACACCGGGGAAGAGGGCAACTTTTTGGAGTCCCATCTCACTTTATGCAAATGCATCGCTGCGCTGATGAAATCAATCAAGCTCCAGGGGTCTGGAGGGGTGTCTGCCCAGGGGTAATGGCAGGTGTCTGCGCAGGTGTCTGCACAGGCGTTGGTGGCCTGCTATCCTTGCGGAAGAAGACGACGTGTTGCCTGTTTGCAACGTACTCGCTGTCGGCATAGCCGAGAACCTCCTCGATGTCATGACTCTGGTGACCCATGATACGGGTGATCTCAGCGGAGGCATAGTTGACAATGGCACGGCCAACCTCTTCCTCAAGCTCGCCGCGCATCTTGCCGTCAGGTCCGGGTGTAGGCAATCTGTTGACCACCACAATGCGGACTGGCTCATGGGATGCAAAGTTGCCCTCAACATCGACGACACCAACGGGGAGGAGACCAGCCTTATTGACCAAGGCGCGGTGGGCGCCCTGGTCAATGTAGATGGTGCCATGGGGGTTGAGCGTGTGCAGCAGCCAGAAGTGACGATCGCGGATGGGCTCTGAAGAGGGAAGGAAGCGTGTGTGGAGGGGCGGCCCGTCAGATGGGCCGGAAGGTGCCATCAGGTTCAGGGACGTAGAGCTAGCGATGAGAGAGAGCTCTTCCACCTCATCGTCTGGCGTGCCGGCTCGCGACTGGAGGGTAAGGTAGTTGACAATGTTGAGAATGTTGCCGGGGTTGGAGGATCTGGTAATGATGACAGTAACACCGGCCGACGTTCCGAGCCTGGCGGCGATGAGCTTGGTGCCCATACCACCAGTGCCTACTGACGAGCCAGCACTGGACACATCGGCGACGATCTCGCTAATGTCCTCGACAACCTCAATGGGCTTGGCGTCAGGGTTCGAGCGAGGATTCTTGTCATAGAGACAGTCGACATCAGTCATGAGGAAGAGGTGGTCGGCGTGAATCATCGCCGCGGTGATGGCCGACAGGGTGTCGTTGTCACCGAACTTGATTTCAGACACAGCCAGAGTGTCGTTCTCGTTGACAATGGGAATGACGCCCATGTCGAGAAGCGAGTTGAAGGTGTTCTGAGCATTGAGATACCTCGTACGCTATGGATTGTGTTAGTGTGTCCAAGTCATTACGGGATAACAAGGCACGTACGTCGGCGATATCATTCTTAGTCAGAAGAATCTGAGCAATTGGCTGCTCTAGATGTTGGAAGAGACCATCCCACAGGCTCATTAGACGACATTGTCCAATGGCGGCTAGGGCCTGGTCGCGTGTTAGTCTTCGTCCATGTGGCAATTGGGATGAGGCATGATCATGCTTACCTGAAGTTGGGAGAGATGCTTCGGCCTGTGGTCGACGTCCATACGACGCAAGCCGACGCCAATGGCACCCGAGGACACCAGTACGACTCGGTGTCCGCTCTTGCGGAGCTTGACTGCCGTGTCGACAATCAAGGTCAAGATGGGCAGTAGGGGCTCATGTGTCTTTTCGTCCACAATAGAGCTTGTGCCTGGCAAGTATGAGAGTCGTGCCTTTTAGTGGAGAGGTGTGGAATAACATACCAAGCTTGATGACTACAGTCATCGCATGAGGGGACCTTTTCGTCATGGCTGTGGAGGTAAAGGAGGTATCGTCAGTGTAAGTGAGGACAGGAGGAGAAACAGAGTGGACGTGATATGGATGCTGAAGCTAAAGCATAACAGGCATGGAAGCAGATGAGTTGAAGATGGGAGAAGAAACGAAGAACGAAGCAAACAAGACAACAACGGGGCGCGGCGAGTATAAGTAAAAACTGTCGAGAGGGCCGTCACTGACGACTCCCAGGTCGGATCTCCTGACGTTCATTGAAGCGTTGCAAGGTACATGAGTACATGACCCTCGACTGTGGATGAAAGTGGAGTGGAACCCTGACATATGCTTTGCAGCTGAAGGCTCTGCAGGTGCACTGGCACCAGGGTTCTCAGGCTGAGGGCGACCCCTAGGTCTCTTCCCGAGGGTTCATGGTGTGGACTCACCATCCATCTCATTCGTCATCAAGCACGCCAAGCAGTGGCGCGGTATTAACCTGGTTCGTGAATTGAGCCTGCGGCGGTACTGTCTCGCTTGTGGGACTCTTGGCCAGAGGAGAATATGTATGCGAGCGGGTGCAATTCTGGGGGAGAAGGGGTATGGTTCGCGGGTTGCTGTCGATGCGAGGTGAAAACTTGCATGGGATGTCTGACGTTGCGTCCGAGGCTCTTGTGCCCATGGCCGCTGTTGGCGCTGCGACGCTGTTTGGCTGCTGGGTGCGG
Organism: Emericellopsis atlantica; assembly: GCF_019669845.1. Taxonomy (NCBI): domain Eukaryota; kingdom Fungi; phylum Ascomycota; class Sordariomycetes; order Hypocreales; family Bionectriaceae; genus Emericellopsis; species Emericellopsis atlantica. The sequence goes on from NW_025764713.1 coordinate 210,556, forward strand.
CGTAGCGCGGGCTGATGCTGAGGGCTCCACTCTCGACCTCCGCAACTAGTCTTGACGTAGCGTGCGGTTTAAACATTCTCTAGGCGACGTGGGCACTGTAGCCAGGCTGGGCCAGGCTGTAGCCTGCCTAGAGGCAGGTAGCCGTGCATAATGCGCGACGACTGGAAAAGATGAAAGGTACATGCCTTGCGCTGCACTGTACGGTACCACACTGTACGAGCTCATCCACTGGCCAGAATCCGTTCCGCCCGGCAGGTGCAAAGGCGCGCCCTGAATGGTCGCTCTGGGGACCCCAGCGTCATTGCTCACCAGCGGGCCCGCTCTTCCTGCGCATTACTCGGCGTTGGTTCGCTCACCGCCCAGCATGATGCGCGCCACGCATGGGGCTGCCCACGGACATCGTCCTGGCAGAATTTTTGACTTCACCTGGATGCTCAGCGAAACTGTACCCGTGTCGACATTTGCGGTCGAGCCGGACACGACCGCTCCCGGAAGCACGAAAAACTCGTCAATTTCGCGCCCATTTTGCGTTTCAGCGCCCTAGCCGTCCGTCTGTCCGATTCCAGCCACCCCTCGTCGCATGTGACGAAGCGATTGGGTCCGCAGAGCGTCCGTCCCCGACATTCACACAGACGCGCAGACCACACAGAGTCGACTCCGTCCACGCCCGCGCCTCTCGTCAGCCGTAGATTTCCCTTTCATCAGCCTGCAGGCTCGGCATTCACGCCATCTCCAGGGTCTTGCCAAGTTGCCCCTCCGACTGGAGACCCTTCCACGATCCTTTCTGCCGCTATTCCGTCCTTGGGCAGCCCGAGGGTCCATCGCATCGTCAACAAGCTTGGCTCGCTCCATTTCCCAAGATACTACTACGTACTAGTACCGCACAACAGACTATCGACGAGAATACGCTTGGTGACGACAACAGCGACATCCCACCTCCTACCTACCCTTAGTCTTCTGCATAGCCCTGCATATCGCCTCCCGGCCCAAATCACCAGCATGGGGACCACCGAACCGTCGTCATCCTCCTCATCATCGTCACCGTCCTCATCGACGTCAACACCACCCGCCACAATTCCTACCGGCCAAAATGTCAACGTCTCCACCCCCGCAAGCTCGTCTTCCCCAGGTTCTGCGCCAAGCGAGATGGTCAACGACCCTGCCCGAACGGGGTTTGACCCGCAGATGAAGTGGTGGATGAACTACTTTAATGTCCTCACAGGCAAGATGACCAAGGAGGGCATGTTTCATTTCCGCGAGTCGCGGTACAAAGTGCACGAGGAGAGAGACTGCAAGCGGTGCGATGAGTATCGTGACTGGCTGTTCAACTATTCTCCCATCATCCGTTTCTTGTCCGAGAAGACGGGTGATCTCAATGGACGACTTGACAAGAGCAATGTCGTCTGTAGAAGATGCCCTGCTAGACTAGACGAGGACGGGAATGTGCACAGGCAGTCGGGCGGCTTCAGCCCTGACCATGGCATCTTGCTTTGTGCCAACGAGGTGAGAGACCGCAAGCATCTGGAGGACACGCTGGCCCATGAGATGATCCACGCGTGGGATCACCTGCGCTGGAAAGTCGACTGGGTCGGTGACAAGGACCTGAAGCACGCGGCTTGCACAGAGGTAACTTGCCTTGAATGACATCAAACTATAGTGGCGGTATGCTAACAAGTTGGCAGATCCGAGCTTCCATGCTCAGCGGCGAGTGTCGCTGGACAAAGGAATTCTTCACCCGGGGACAGTGGGGCGTCACACAGCAATTCCAAGACTGTGTGAGGCGCAGAGCTGTTCAGTCTGTCATGGCCAGACCTCGTTGTAAGGATGAGGAACATGCCACCAAGGTCATTAACTCGGTGTGGGATTCTTGCTTCGCCGACACCCGTCCGTTTGATGATGTATATAGATAGCGAACGGTCCGATGTATATGTATCATGTAACATGTCGTTAGCGAGCTCCTGTTGTTGCTGTTGGCATCTCCATTCTGGCTGAAATTCAAAGATACCCATGATTCCACACTCTCCTAGACTATGGTTTGAAGGTCTTCATTCGCTTTGTTGATCAATGACTATCAAGTTCATAACGCCGCATCCTATGCTAACTCCCATCATGTGTCCATCCTGTCTTGTTACCGTTGAACGCCAATTTCATCCCTATGCTTTGATCGACTGAGTACCAGTACACAACGCTTCTTCCTGTCTTTACGCTACAACATCACCTCCTGCTGCCCCGGCTGCTGTCGCAGTGCTTTGTAATCCACGGGTGCTTCTGAACTTGATCCAGTGGAAGACGCTTCGAGGGGTCCAACACGAGAAGCTGATCAGTCAGTACGGGAGCTTTCGTAAAAGGATTGGCATGCAGGAAGACTTACCTTCTTGATCAAATCCGTAGCCTCGGGGCTCACGAACTTTGGCACCGTCATCTCGGCCCTTGCGATTCTCCTCTGGGTCATGACAGGCGTATCCTCGAATGGCGCCTCGCCGACGAGGAATTCGTACGTCAGCACACCTAGACTCCAGAGATCGATCTTCTCGTCGTAGTAGTTATCTGAGCTGCCTGGCCTCACCATCTCGGGGGGCAGGTAGTCCAGTGTTCCGCACATGGTCTTGCGGCGGCTGTTGGGTGCATGCACGCTCCATCCAAAGTCAGAGATCTTGATCTCGCCGTGGATGCCCACCAGGATATTCTCAGGCTTGATATCACGGTGAATGACGTGCTTCCTGTGAAGGTAATGGAGGGCAGAAGCCATCTGGGAAATGTACTGCGCACCCTTCCACTCAGGGAACCGATGCTCCTTGCGCAGGTGCTTGTAGAGCTCGCCCTTGGCGGCGTATTCGAGGATCAGGAAGATGCGCTTGCTGTCGTGGAAGTGGCCGTACAGCTTGAGGATGTTGGGGTGGCGCAGGTTACTCTGGATCTCAATCTCGCGGCGAACCTGCTTCTCGACACCGCCACCGGCCTGGAGCTCGTTCTTGTGCAGCACCTTGAGACCGCAGATGTAGCCGCTCGATCGTTCCCTGGCGAGATAGACGCGTCCAAACTTCCCCTTGCCGAGAGGACGGCCAATCTCGAACATGCCGAGGTGCCATTGCTTGATGGTGGGCTGGTCCACGAGCTGGGGGTTGCGCTGCAGCTGCTGCTCGTCGATTTCGGCCGAGGGACGGGAGCTGCTGGGGAGTGCCTTGCGTGCGGGGGGTGGTGACGCTGGGACTGTGGATTTTGTGCGCTGGATGGCGGCTTGGGAGGGTAGGGTAACCGAGGCGCTGGACGAGGGTTGTAGGGCGACTTTGAAGAGAGGCTGACGCGCTGTTTGAGCAGAAGCCTTCTTGTAATCAGTACAGATTACGCGAAAATGAAGAAGTATAGCGTACCTTGCTCTTAGAGGGGACCTTGGGAGCATCGAGCTGGTCATAGTCGTCGGAGACGGTGAGCGTCTCGAGACGAGCTTCTAAGGTCTGGCTGGCCATTGTTGCGGCAGTCGGTTCTCGAGTCACTGTAGTGAATTGAAACGACTCTGGAGGAAGAGAAAGAATGTTGAACCTAGTCGAGTGAAAGGTTGCAGGTCGTGCTCGTGGTATGATGTTCAAGTATTGAATCCCCCAGTGCGCTAGTGCGGGCGGCTTGTTTAGACTGCAAGGGGGAGATGTTCCCCTGGTAACGGCTGGTGGTGAGCCACCATGTGTCTGGTGGCTGAGTCAAGGTCACTTCCGAGTCGTGGCTGAGGTGGGGGTCTATACTCGGTGTGCTCGGTGAGCGGCGGGGCCGTCGTTGCACAGGGTCACTACTAGCTGGAGTTGGAGCTCCCCACTACAAACTCATCATGCGAACTTGTCTGCCATTGTAAAGCACGAGACAGTACGGAATAAGAGAAGACCTTTCATTTTGTGGACTGATTCATTTAACTCGGGCGCAGCTCCAGTTTCAATCAGTCCGCTGGCTGGCGTGCTCTGAGCTACCCTACAAGAATCAGCCCAGACTCAGTCACCAGTACTCACAGACATCAAGATGGCATCTTCCGACACGTCCAGTCGGCTTCATCAAGCCCCTCGAATGAATCATATTTCCTCGCCCAATGAACCTTTCCCTTCGCCTCAGGCCCTCTCCGCAGCCACATCATCTCACACCCAGGGGAGCTTCACGATATCCACACGCAAGCTGCCTATCTCAAAATCCGGACCTATAGACGCCATGACAGAGCGTCTCGGTATTCCCATCCCGGAGATGATCTTTGGCGACAACATGGTCTCCATTGCGCACAAGAATGGGTGGTGTCTAGGTTTCGACGCCGAGGGGGCGCTCGATGCCGTGGACAAGACGGGAGGCAACATGCTCAAGGTAGCCTACGCCCGCGACTGGGAGAGCACGCGCGAGGGGACGACACAGAAGATCAAGGAGGTCGTCAAGCCGTACGACTGGTCGTACTCGACGACGTACGGCGGGTCGCTCCAGCCGGGGAGTGCCCCCTTTACGCCCACCGACAAGACCATTCCGATTGAGCTTCTCAAGAGGCGCGATCCGATATTGTTCTTTGACGAGGTGGTCCTGTACGAGAGCGAGCTCGACGACAATGGTATTTCTGTGTACAGCGCCAAGCTCCGAGTCATGGAGAAGAGGATGTTGCTGCTCTGTCGCCTGTTTATGCGCTTGGACAATGTGCTTGTGCGCATCCGAGACACGAGAGTGTACGTGGACTTTGACATGCAGGAGGTGATCAGAGAATACACAGCGAAAGAATCGCCCTTTGAAGATGTGAAGAGAGTATGTATCCTGCGGTTCCGCTTTGGTACCAGCATCCCAATGCTAACGTGTGCAGGGCTTGATGATGTCCGGCCGCTTGCCAGATGACGTGACTATTGGGCTACGAGATCCGAATGTACTGGACCCCTTGCTCAAAGTCGTCGAGCACCGTACAGAGGCAGTGGATCTATCTTCCTGATCTGGTTCTGGGCCGAGTGGGGGACTCCCGTGCCTTCACTAGTGTAGGTTGAATTGCATCAATGTTCAAAGAGATCATATTCATGGACACCGTACAATCGGAGACTATCGCTCCAAACCACCCAAAAGGTATAAACAGAAGCTCCACGCACCGCCAACTCCTCATGTTCCCGCGTGAATCTTCCAGCCAGCTACCGCGCCTCCAGCTCCGCAGCGTCCTCCTCGTCGGCACTCTCAAACTCCATCTGCCATTGATCCACGCGCTGGAACTTGGCCGCGGCAGCTTTGAGCTCCGGGTATTCCCTGACCTGATCGTCCCCATCAAATGTCTCATCCGGCACCGGATCATATCTGCTCTCGTCCACCTCTTCGTTCTCATTCTCCTTGTCCGACTCCACGTCACGCCGAGAATATGTCTTGGTCTGTCTGCGTGATGTCCCCCGTTTGCGGCTGCCACCTTTTGACTTGTTCCTGGCGTTTGTGTTGCGAGAGGCCGATCGGGCTGTTGATCGATTCTGCATTCTTCGCGAATCGACAAACGAGAGCTCATCCTCACCGTGCCTGATGCCTGTGGTGTCATACTCGTCGTTGTCCTCGTCCTCTGCGAGTCTTTGTTGCCTTCTCTTGGGCATGAGATTCGCCAGATCGGCTGTGGTCAAGGGTGGAGGCGAGCGCCTCGTCCTTGACCGTCCCCGCGCTGCCCTGGGCTGATGGTTTGGCGAGTGAGTCAGGGATGGGGGGGACGACACGTTCGACAGATCGTCGTCTGCGTTGGCCTGGCGCGCGCGGCGCTTAGCCAGGTCGTGGATGTCGGGCCACAGCTCGTCGGAGACTTCAGAGGCGCTAGACAAGGGAGGCGCGGCGTAGTTTTGATCGGGCGTGGCAGGACGGGCGAAGAGGCGCGCGGGGAGAGTGGTCGGTGAAGGTAGTTCTGAGAGGGACGAGTCGGTGTCAGGGTCGGAGTCGGCGTCGCTCTCAACTGTCATGACGGGTGCGGCTCGAGCCTCAGACTCGAGCTCTGGCTCATCTTCTGACTCCGACGAGGACTCCGCGGCCGCAACCATCCGGGCCGCCTCTAGCACATCGATTCCAGGGGCGGGTGCCGGAGAAGACTGCGTGCGGGGAATGACCTCTTCCTCTTCGACGTCCATCTGCCGTGTGGGCTCCTCGGTGCGTGACATCTTCTCAGGACGATCGCTACCACCGACCGCCTCATCACCCTTACTCTTCCTCTTTCTCGATCTGACAGAAGCCTTGCTCAAGTCAGGCAGCTCCGGGGACGGCTCCTTGTCCTGCCGCAGAGAAGCCCTCGTCCTCCGCCTATGGCTGATGGGCGTGCTCTCCGCTTCTGGCTCCTCGAATCCCTCCAGTTCCAGTGTCAATCCTAGGTCCTCCTCCTCGTCGCTCTCCTCCTGGCCGCGCGCAAAGGTAGAGGTGGTATTGGAGGCTGTGGTACCCGTAGTATCACCAACCGCCTTCCTGCTTGTGCCCAGAATACTCGGTTCCCTGGGTCGTCGTTTGAAATTGCCAAAGTTCAACGTCGAGCTCATGAGCGGCGTCGCGCCACCGCGGCTGCTTGGCCGGATGGGAGGGTCGTTTCTCCCAATGATGCTGGAGGCGCGTGAGCGGGGCTTGATGACTGAGCTGCCGCCTATTCCTGCCGCCAGAGAGGAGTGATCCAGATCGCGCGGCAGATCAAAGGACTCGTCCAGGTCCCCAAACATGGAGTCGCCCAGATCGAGGCCTGTGGTGTCGCGTCGCGATGGGGTCGTCGCACGGCGGCCGACCTCGATGGACGTGTCATGTTCGGTGGATGTAGGATCTTCCGTCGCCAGCGCGTAGAGGGCCTGGTCGCGCGTCTTCTCAGCGGCCTGCATCGTGCTGGTGCTTCTGCGTGTGGCGCGGGATCGTCCTCGTGGTTCTTCGTCGTCTGGGGCCGCGACGGGCTGGCGCGTTCGCTTGGGGCGAGGCATTGTCGCCACTCGCGCGCAGAGAGTCTGCGTGAGGTGAACTGAAAATGTGGTTGCAAGTTTTTCTAAAGCTTTTCCCGTAGATCGAGACTCGATCGATATATGAATGCTTGCTGGTGAAGATGTGGGCGGTATTAATTCTTAGAGGAGGGTGGTGCATGACGGGGGGGAAACAACTATATGATCCGACGCGTCGAGACGCGATGGACGCGCCCCACCTCAAAACACTGGACTGGACTAGGTATGTATTGGGCTTCCCAGCATCAACACTTCTCCTTTATATCACAACATCCCTCTGATAACCTAAATTTCATTGGATTTGGACAGAATAGTTTATACATGATGAGAATGTCTATGCCAGAACGCCTCTGAGATATGTGTGTCCTGAAACGCTGCCCACCAACAACGCCAGCCATGCTGCCACTCTATCCATACAGTATTGTACACGCCAAATTGATTACCTTACAGTCTGAACCATGGTGATACCGCAAGATCAGATTAGGGCCTGTCCCATGAACATACTCCTCTTAACCTCGGCGATCACGTCCTTGCGGTCATCGTTGCCCGCCAGGACAATACCCCTTCCTCGCCTGCCCATCCTACCCGCCCTGCCCAGGCGATGGATAAAGTCAATCGACGTGTGCGGCACATCGTACAGGATCACATGCCGGACGGCGAGCGTATCGATACCCCTTGAGGCCAGGTCCGTCACCACCAGCGCCTTGACGTTGGGCAGCTTCATGGCGCTCGGCTTGGTCGGCGCCGGGATGGTGAGGGCCTCGTTGCTCGTAAACGTCTCCAGGATCTCGCCGTGCCGCGTCTCAGGCGTGTCCCTGTGCAGCGCCTCGGCCTGAATGTTCTTGCTCCGCAGGTACTTGGCCACCTCCTCCGTCTTCTCCCGCTCGTTGACAAAGACGATGACGCGGCGGACGTCAATCTCGCTCTTGTTCAGACCCTCGTGCTGCGCCGCCTCGCGGCCAATGGTGAAGAGCGCCTCGGCGCAGGCGACGTCCTTATTGTTGTGGTACGGCGGCTTGCTGACGTCCATGACACCCAGCTGCACGCGGCGTGGGATGGCGTGCAGATTGGGCGTCGTGATGCGGTGCATCTTGGGGTAGTTGGTCGCCAGGTAGTTGTTGAGCTTGCGCGGGATGGTGGCCGACACGCAGATCAGCTGCTTCAGCGAGGGGCTGGCGCGCTCGATGATGCTGGTCGTGACCGGGGAGAAGCTTCGGTCGAGGAGAGAGTCGGCCTCGTCAATGATCAAGTGGTTCACCCTGGACAAGACGTTGGGGTCCGAGTCGGCGATGGAGGCGAGGAGGTGGGGTGTTGCGATGATCATGTCCACGCCCTTGGCCCCGTACACGTTGCGCTGGATCTGCTGGGGCTTGAGGTCCGAGGATATCATCTCCGCCTTGTACTTGATGACGTGCGACAAGGACTTGGACACTCGGAGCACCTGCTGCGCAAGCTCAGACGTCGGCACCAGCACAATCACCTTGGGTCTCGCCATGGTAGGGTGTGGCTCGTCAAAGGGCCTCGCCTTGCGCTTGACCTGGCCAGCCGCCTGGAGTTCCATCTCCGTCCTGCGTCGCTCCTCCCAGGCCTTGACATCCTCATCCATGGCCTCCGTCTTCTTCATCGCGTTGATCGCCGGTAGCAGGTACGCCAGCGTCTTGCCCGACCCCGTCTCGGCGGCAAGCAGGTAGGAATCAGGGCCCGACTCGCTGCCGGAAGCCGACTTTGTCTTGGTGTCCTGTCCCAGGAGTGCTGGCAGCGCGAGTCGCTGTACAGGCGTCGGCTTCAGATCCGTCATGCCCCTGAATACCTCCCCCATCAACGCCTCCTTCACCACCGGCAAGAGGTCAAACTGATCAAAGTCCTCATACCCAGCCATCTTGTCCTTGATGACCTGGCGCTTCGTATGTGGGACGCCGGCCAGTATCCGCTGCATCTTCATCGCCTTGCGGTCGTCCTTCGGCTCGTCTTTGCGCGGCGCACCCCTCGAGGGCCTGCGGTCGGCAGCTTCCCGCTCGTTGGCCAGGCGTCGTGGGTCGACGTTCGCAGTTCTTCTATTCAGGTTACCGAAGGGACCCTCGCGGCGGGTCCGGGAACCAGAGCGACCGCGCCCAACGTTCTCAGCAAGAACCATGCGGGACGGGCGCTCTGTGCTGGCTCGAGCGGCGGCGTGCGCATGGCGGATTTGTGGGAGCCATGGCTGGGTGATGCGCGGTGTGAAATTTCGACTGGCCGACAAGCTCGCCAAGCAGGACGAGCAAGCTGGGCTGGAGGCTGCACGTCGCATCATGGACGAAGTTGGGATGTGGTCGGTGGTGTTTGCTAAGATGAAGTTGGTCAACGGAGTTTAAACGCGACGATCCACGTCGACGGCGACTTTTTTTTTGTGTGGGGCTGTAACGGTACGTACCGCCAGGGGGGCAAAAGTCGCGACTGACGGGTTTTGGAATCTTGGCCATGTTATCATATTATAACCTGGATCAAAGCAAACACTTATTGATCGTTTGTAAGTATGTATTGCTAATTATGCTGGCAAGGTCATTTCCAGTCTTTGCGAGGCGCCTTTCCCTAGTTACCAAACACGCGCGATAATTGCCACCAGGCAACCCCTATAACTGCAACCACGAGGCCCATCTTTACAACGCTGGGAAAGGTCAGCCGATAACTCAGTGAGAGTTTGAGTGCGGCCTACTTCACTGCTCCAGGGCCACAAGCCACATACGGGCCACCAGGGCAAACTCGCGTCCCGCGAGCTGGGCTTTCACCCTCTGCTCTGCCCATGTCTCTCCTCACTGATGGCGGAGGTCTCAGTGTGCGGTCCTATCCGGTGACCCCGAACCACTTCTTGACTTGATGATTACTCTCGTCGGTCCGAGCCTGTGGGGTGTCAATATGACGGGGTTCATACCAACATGTGCGGGCATGGTTGGGTGGGTATTACCTTCGCATTCTTGAGAACGACGCCCTCGTCTTCGTCACTCGGCCCGGAATCAAGGCCCTCAAAGACGGTCTTACGCGGCTGACTGGCACCTTTCCCACCCTTTTCCAAAGTGCGAGTGACTGATCTTGGCTCCTTGGAATCCTCCTCAGCAATGGAACCCAAAGATGCGGTGGACTTTGTCGTGAATAGACCTGAGTGTGCGGGCATCATATTCTGCTTCCTCAGCATGGAGTTATTCGTCGGGCTAAGCGATTCGGTCGATACAACGTCATCGGTCGCAGAGTCAACGCTTTCGCGTCTTGGAGCCATAAAAGGCGACATGGATGCCTTGATTGCGTGCAGGGAATCATCGTTCGAGCTGGACTGGATCTTGCGCAAGGCATCCATGACAGGTCCGCGCTCAGAGGGAAAACTTTCGACCATTGGATCGTTCGGATCGGCCTCATTGGCAGCGAAATCCTTTGACGCTGTTTTGGAAAGCCTCGGTATCATGGCTACGGACTCGTCTTGTTCGAGGCCGTCATTGGCAAACTCATATGCGCCAAAGGACTCATGCGCGAACAGCGGCGACTGTACTGGGTCACAGTCCTGGTATGAATACTCGTCGTCTGCATTGCGCGCAGACGTATCCACTGGCTTGGTCAAAGGACTGTCCTCAATGTTGACGATCCCCTTGTCGTTCAGGACCTTGCCCGGCATGCTCTTTTGAGCTGGCTGCGTGTACTCCGGTTCGACTTTGAGCAAATTGTTCTGATTCCCCTCATCGTCAAAGGCTGCTTGGTCAGATGATTTCGATAAAGACGAAACATGTTATACAAGACTCACTTGTCGGATAACGATGGCTGATCGCCCATATATCCATATTCCCCAGCCGGAACTTGAATTGATACTCACGCCCTGGGACTAAGCGGACCTCTCGGGTGAAGACATACTCGCCATCCATATCGAGAGCATATTCCATGTGCAGTGGAGTCCATGCTGGCTCGCTGAAAGACCCAGCAACGAAAACGGGAGGCAAGGTGTCGGGTTTGCGGTAGGTGATAGTCTGGGTGACTACAGAACGAGACATTGTTATTTACAGAGATGCGTGGGCCGATAGGAGATAGGTTATGTCGCGAGTGATCGATGGCTTCGGCCTCGGATAGCTTAGTTTAGGCCGGACGGAGGGAGCGGATCACCGAGAGATTGATGCTGCGCGTTCGTGCAGACCGGGCTGGTGAGTGCTGATGAGTGAGTGGAACCCACTACTCTGTTTGACTGGAAACGGCACGAGACAAATGTATATTGGTGACGGATGTGAGGAGGGAGCAAGATTGGTGTTTTGCGTGCTTGATTGTAGGAAAAGGTCGAGATGCAAGAGGAGGACGGATATCCATGGCCCAAGGTCAATTGGGCGTCGAGGAAGGGGTGCTTGGTTAATACTTGCCCAAGGTACCTACACTTATTCAGTATTCACCCGGGATGACGACAACTTCCCGCCGGAAGGGAAGGTCCGTACGTATTGCGATCGGGTTCGTAGTTGCCTCCTGTGCCGGTGATCAGGCACGAATTCTTCATCATTATCACGTCTCAGATTGTTTGTTCTTTGAATCCAGTCTCACTTCGATTTCCCTGGTCTGCAGCGGCACCTGAACGCGCAGCTGGCTGGCCCCTGCATCGCGATACCTTACCCAAACCACCTGGACATGACTTCCTCGATTCAGCTCAGCCAGCGGCTTTCGAAAACGCCTGTGATGCGATCAGGCATCACGTCTTTCAACGAGGGGTAATGGCTGCCTGCTGGCCAACCCAGAAAGCTGCTCAGCCGGCCATGGGCCAGTCTGGAATTCGGCTGAGGAACAGGTTGGCGCACCTCCAGCAGACCGAGTACCCCAACAAGAAGGGTTCAGATTGCCGCTCGAAGCCCTGTTCTCTCAGGGACAGTTTCGCGGGGTAAGGCATGGTGGTGGACTTTGGGTTCAGCGCTAGCCGGGCCAGCCAAAGTATACAGTCCCTTGGCTGAATTGGATTGGCATCAACTCACGCACCAGAGGAGACAATTGCGTGTCAAGCTCCAGGCGATGATTGTGTCAGAAGCACGCACGAACCACGATCCCCGTGGACCACATTTCGACCGGCCTCCTCCGTACGAATAGAATCGAAAGCTTCCCGGCCGTTGACCGGATGGCCGGCCCCACCACGGACCGCCTGTCAGCTACAAGTACACACTTGTAAGTTAGCTAGCTGTCTGAAGACTCGGATATTGTCGCTGTTTCTATTGCGAGTTCATTCAGAAAACTTAGTGAACGATAAGACGGCTGATCGTTGACTTATTAAGCTACATTATGCTACTGGAGGAAGGACATGTCTGGGTCGCAGTTCAACGTCCACGCCCTGCTTAGAGCCCAAAGCAGCTTGCTGACGTTTTTGCAGCCTGGGACAAGATCTATGCAGGCTCGCTAGATCACAGGTATGATAAAAAGGCTCCTCTCCTACACTCCTCACGGGTGAGCTAATTATACAGAGCACTTCTCGGGATCTTAAGGAAGCTCAAAGCTTGTTCAATGCACAACTCTGTTTAAAGTACCTTAAGTTAAGGTACAGGTGGTGCTTTATCAGGACTGGACCCCACCAAAAAGCGATCTAATAAATATCCACCCAAAAACATCCAAAGATGACGATGCCCACTCCCTTGATCAGCAACAATAACCATTCACATCAACGTCTGATCACTGCCGTCGACTGCCACAACGCGCACAAGATACGACATACAGTTACATCACAGACGTCGAAATGTCTCTCCCGCCTTCGACGATTCGCATCAAGCGCAAGCGCGACGACAGCGAAGCGCCCGTAACCTTTCTCCGTAAGAAAGTCCTCGCTCGCCCGCTGCTCGGCGCAACAAACAGATCTCCTGGTTTCTAACATATGTCAACCATAGAACTCGACGAGACTGTGAAACGAGCGAGGAATGGTAGTGGCTACATTTACCAGCGCAAGCAACCTACACTCCCAGCATCCGTCGACGCGCCAGCGACACCGCGACAAGATGCTAAACCAACCATCCACGTGTCCCCATCGCCCATCCCGCCGCGCAAAACCCTCTCGCCGAAACCGAGCTTGTCAAGACTTCGATCGGAGACACAAAGGCGTTTTCACCTGAGTAAATCGAATTTGTCCGCGCAAGGGAGCGGGGTGCTCAAGAAGCGCCCATCGGGCCCGGCTGTCTTTGTCGAGAGGAATCGCAAGAGGGTGGCGCAACGACTCAAAGAGCAGCGAGGGGAGTCTGGTCTCGCCGACGAAAAGAAAGAGCATGCTTCAGTGGGGGAGACGGCGACGCCGCGCAAGCTGAAGCGACCAGGCACAAAGGCCGTTGCGGCGCAAAAGCCAGCAGCCAGTGCCACGCCCCTGCCGGCTTCTGTTGCGAGACCGCACGCAGAGAATATGGAACGCATCACGGCAGACATGAATTCGTGGGTCATGGCGGAAATTGGCGCTACTTTGCAAGAGATGGACCGGGAGAAGCAGAGGACAGCAGCGCGGGCGCGACCGAAAGCACCAGCCCTGCGCTATGCGGACCGACATCCAGAGTCGAGGACACACGCACCCGGGAACAAAGGGGATGACGATGCCATGGCGATCGACTCTAGCGACGACGAGGATGGCGACTGGGTGATTGAGGAGTACGTCCGGATCCCTCTGCAGAGCATGGCTGTCGACGTCAACCCCGGCGACGTGGGCGTCCTGGTTCTCGAGGGCGAGGAGGAGGACGTCTTCTTCTTTGGGCCGGCCCATGATGAGGATGATGACTACCTCGAGGACGATGAGGACGAAAACGGTACGTCAAGTCCATGGCATCTCCCACGGAAGACAAAAGCTAACGAGAAAAAAAGCCGAGAATCATTATACAGCCGACTACCCCGAGGACGAGGTGGATTCTGATGATGAATACAATCGTCACGCCTACTTTTACCGCACTCAGAATGCGTCTGATGACGAGGAATATGACAACGACCGGTTCGAGTATCGCAGCGACGACGGAGAGGACGGTTTTGTCATGGAGGGCGATGACCACGAGGAAGTCACCATGGCACGAATCAAGCGGTTCATGGAGAGGTCGCGCGAAGCTGAGTACCGCTAGGATAGCTACCCGACAAGAGAACGACAGTTGTGGTGATGGCACGTTATTTCCTGCGCCGACTTGTATGAGCGACTGGACAAGGATGATAAACTTGAGAAGTGCACAATCATTGTAGTATCCCATTAGCGTTCGTATGGAGTATGGCGCCTATTGAAAGGCGCCCCCATTCATCCAGAGTCATCTTCCGCCCGCCCTTGAAAATGAAGTATATAGTAAAGAAGAAGGAAGAAACGAGAAGAAAAAGCACGACTTTTTAGTGTACAGTCGATTCGGCCGCTCCCAGTGGTATATAAACACCATCGCAGTCCCAAGCAACCGCCCATAGTCATCCAGATATATAGGCTCCAAGGAAAAGTAAAACAAAGGGGAATATCCGCGCGCAACGAAGGAGAAGAACAGTCAGAACAAAGAAAACGTTGTACATGAGTATCGTGTCGTGTGATCGTGAGATCATAGGTAGTTGGTATCATAAGGCATGAGGAATCTAAAACATGACGCGTGGGGAAACCAGTTCATAGCTTTGATCGTGCGTTGGGGTGGCCAACGTAGGGATGGCGGTCTTGCCTCAACTGCTCCCTTTCGCGGCGCCTAGCCTGGCGGTCATCGAGCTGCTGCTTGCGCTTGGCGGCTGTACACAAAGTCAGTTGACATGTTCGGAGGAGGAACGGCAAAGGGGGACAACTCACCCCACTCGGAAGCTTGCTCCTGATGAGCTGGGTCGACCCAGTGATAGGTCACGGCGCGCTCGGGATAGCGTTGGCACAGGGTGGGCAGGGCGTCGCGTTCGCGACACTTGATCTGGCGGACCTGCGGCGTGATATCGTCCTCGTTGTCGAAGACGAGCCAGCCATCATCATCCCAGACCGGGATGTTCAGATTCGCTCGGTAGTACCACGCTTGGAGACCTTGGGTTGAGCGGAGAGGGCCACCAAATCGGCGTCTGAACTCCTTGCAGACATCCTCCCACTTGAGGCCCTTGTCTGTCCACATGTAGATGATGAAGTCGCCCTCCTCGTTGGTGTACTTCTTGTTGCAATGCTTGCCCTTCTCGGACGAAGGCGATGGATAGCGTGAGGCATCATGCCGGCTGGTATATTCTGAGGTGGGATAAGGGCTGTGGTAGTAGTGATGCGATTGTGATGCCTGGGTGTTCATGTAGACTGGCTGGTCATATAGGGTCCTCGGTGGCGGCAACGGCTCACTCGCCACGACAGGCGTCCTTTGCAACGGCCGCACCGGGAAGGGAGGTCCAGATGATTGGATGAGTGACTCAACGCCGCGGTCAAACTCAGCGAGACTGGGAAGCTGGACAGGTGAACTGGCCGGCGGACTTGAGCGAGCCGTGGTGTAGCTTGAGGAGAAGCTTCTTTGTGTCAATGTAGGTGATCCTTGATGTTCATGTTAGTGTCGCTCTTGCATACGGGAAGGTTGGCAAAGACTCACCCTCGACCTTGATATGAGGGCTCCCAAAGTCCGACGCGGGTGGTGTATGCGGTAATCGGGGGATCTTGTCCACATCTTCGGTCTTCATGGCGGATAGGAGGTCCTGGAATCTGCGTGCTGATGGCCTTGCGGGCAGCATCAGTCTGGGCACATCGTCCAAGCGTCGTCGAATAGCTGGCCGATCTGCTGTGTCGGCTGTGCTCTCCATGTCCATCTTCCTCTTCAAACCCCGAGATGGACTCAAGGCCGCATATTGATCTTGGGTAATCGACATGATTCAGACCCTTGGAGGCTGGTCCTCCCTGGCTGTGGTTGACGGCTGTATGTAAAGGGTCGTGGACAGTAGCGATGTAAGGTACAGCTGACTGGGCGAAGGGGCTCTGCAGCAAGACACTTGAGGTCTAGGATTATTCAAGTTTGAGCAGAGGGCAGTTATGAATAGTAGATTGGGAGGGGAGCGTCGTGGTATAATAATGAAATGCGGCGGGGCTGATTATGGACGACCAAGAACGGCAGACGTCGCGATGATGTTGCCTATGCTTGGTTGCTTTTTCTGGTAGATATCGGTACCTGAGTCAAGGGTAAATGAAGAAGTGGTCAGAAAAGTGGGAGGAGGTGTGCAAGAGAAGAGGAAGCGTCGCTATTCATATCTCCAGAGTGACTGATTGTCTCGAGTCCTGGTGTCTAGGTCCGAGCTGTGTGGCGCCGCACTTGGGATGTGACGGAACCAACATACAGCTGGACACACCCCATCGTCTGGGTCCCATGCTGTGTGCTTGAGCGGATGGACCAGGAGCATGTACCGGCAATCCCTAGCAGCAAGGGACCGAGCGCGCAAATCTACACGTAGAAGGGTACCTTGCGGCAACCCAAGACAGGGGCGAGTTCCCAAGCTTCTTAGTCGATACAGGTCGATGCATGTCTCCGAGAGAGCAAGAGACATCCCCATGAATGACCCAAGATGGCCAGTACTAGCTGCGCCGTCCCGCAGAAGACATAGTAATAAGTCGTGCATCCAATACATAGCGCGACGCTCATGTACGTACTTAGTTGAGCACTAGCAGCCCGCTGGTGCAACAACATGGACGCGGGTAGAGCAAACGAGTGCGCGACTTGGGAGACTCGCACTAGGATCGCAGTAAGTCCATGTCTAGGGTATCAGGGCGCCGCGGTGGGAAAGGCTTGGTGCAGACTGTGTGCAGGGCAAGGCGAGGCAATGTGAGGCAAAGCAAAGCAGATCCAGGCAGGGGCAGCCTAATCGAGGGAAGGTGAGTGGCTCGGAACCGATGCTGCAGAAGTCGAGGCGATCGTCAACGACAATAGGTGACCGGGTATAACTGATTCGGCTTTGAGTTGGCAGGTCCAGCCTGGTACGTACTGCTACTGCGTGCGGCTCTGGTGGCTTTGGCATGGGCCATTGACCATGAATGAATGAATGATGGGTTGAATAGAAAACGCGCGGCTTGGCGGGCACTGTCGGAGTCTCCAGAACGGCGGCCGTTACGAATACTATGCCCTGCTATTGGCCAGGTGTGCAACCGTGTGCCATTGTTGTCCAGGTCCATCCAGGCTCGAACGTCTCCAGCAATTACGGCGAACCAGAGATTTGGAACGAGCTGATTTCACGAGGATGGCGCGCAAATCAGAAGGCGTCAGCTGTTGGTCGTGCAGTTCGGTCCAATGTTAAAAATCCTCCACCTGTCCTAGCCAGGCCAATCGACCAGAGTACATAATAATTACTGCTTCCGGTTTTTCGGGTCGCACCCAGTTTGAGTCTCTTGTTGTTGGCTCGATTGCGGCTTGGAAAGGTGGTGATTCCGACGAGCGCTCAACCAACACCCACGAGCTGACGTAGCAGCAGTTCACCAGCCAGCGGTTTGTAGATCCTGCGAGAACTCTTGGCTCGCCCAGTGGGCTAGCATGCGTACTGCGATGACAGAGATCCGAGACTCTATGATACGGACAGTTCCTTGATCTATGCAGTAGGTGCAGTGATTAGGTGCAGTAGGTAGAGGTCTGAGCACGCGGGACAGTCTTGCCCTGCGCGACAGCGCGGGACGGTCTCGGGGAATGTCTTGACAGCAGCATCAGCCAATGTCAGCACCTCGATTGGCTCTGGTCGTCAGAAAAGCTGCGCACCTAGTCCCTGTGACTCTTGCGGGGGGGGGGGGGGGGGGCAGGCAGCCGGCTCTCTGGCCGTCGTGAGCAGCCAAAGAGGTGGACCTGGACTTCTGAAGGGTGCAGAGCAAAAAGCAAACATGCATCGAGACTGCACGGCTTGTCTGATGTACGAAGCCACCATGCTTACTATGAGCTGGCACAAGACCTCGCTACTGCAAAAAATTACTTGAATGCATCTTTTGGCTCTTGGGCGACGCACTCGAGGGCTCGATGGTGATTGTCCAGCATGGCTAGGTCCGTGGGTTGAAGCTGTCTGATACGACCGGGGATCACCTCCGAGGACACGACAGCCAACACGTCGAAGAAATTCATGGGTTGGGTGCATGGGTGCCAGAATTGCCCGGCTTGACTTGCGGCGTCCGGGAATGTTCGCACCATATCCGGGAGCAATGCTTGTCGCCGTCGTGGCTGGCAGCTGGCAGATCACCAGTCGTGGAGAACCCTGTTCAACAAGACTTAGCGCACCGTCCACTGTTCAAGTTCGAAGCGGGGTGGGTCGGAAAGATCGTCGTTCATGCGTACTTACTCCCAAGTAGGTAGGGCACGAGTAGCTGCAGCATGATGGCAATTGCCGGTAGACAAAAGCATCGGCGAGGTTCGCGGATGCCCTGCCTCGTCCGTGACGCGAGGGACTGTGATAAAGGTGACGATGTGGATGGGGGTGGAGAAGCGCACTCGCACGAGTGTTGATTGCTACTACTTTGGTCGACAGGGGTCCGCCTACGTATACCAGGTGAGGAAGCCTTGAAGTACGAACGTACCTTAGGTACGAATACCTCTGCTGATGTTAATTGATATCCAAAGCAAATTCTATTGTTACATGAGCTAAGTAAGATAGCACCTGCTGTACGCACGTACCTGCTGACCAGGGCACGGATGAACGCACGGATGAACGGGAAAGTGCATTGTTCTTCATCCTTCCAGTTGGCCGCCTATTATCACGTGGTCTATATCACAAACTTGTCACACTGTGATAGCCCAGGATTAGTGCCAGGGTCCAGGGATGCAAGCCCAGTCTGACTGGTCACTTGGACTCGACATCTCGCTTGTCCGTCGATTATCATTGCAGCAACTCGACTCATGCAGCACAGAGCTCGCCCTCTCTTCTACTCGCGTCTTCCCACTCATTGTGATCGCAAGCACCAACTGACTAATTCACCACCACCGTATCCTTTTCCACTGCTCGACAATGGTTACGTACCGAAGCAGCTGAATGCGCACTGCTAGCCTACTACGGCACGATACTAGTCAACAGTATCCCTCGCGCCCACGAGTGCATGCTCTTAGCAGTATTAGCTTCAGTACTGCTTTCTCTTCTTTTTTTGCGCGTCCGTCCGTCCGTCCGCCACTCTGGGCAAGGCCAGGCAACACACACGCCCCTCACTACGATTTTGCTCGATTAATTAGACATGACTTTGCTGCAGGATCTCGCTCAGCGTGTGGAGAACCCGACCTTCGCAGCCGTGCTAGACTAGTTAGGCAGATCGGGTGGATCATGCATAGTCAAGTGAGCATCAAGATGGCATCGGTGGGTTCGGCGATCTGAATACTAGCCACTGCGATATAGTCTGGGCGACGACCCTGATGTTTCAGCATGGCCGAGAGATGCTTCAATTACGTGTGTGCATGAGTTCAGCAGCCCGTCGTCTTGGCTCCTTGCCCAAGTCGTCAAGCCCAAGCGCACCCTTTGCCTGTCTAGTCTAGCTTTGGTCTCCTTGCCTTGTCTTTCTATTTCCAGGCAGTGGCCATCGTCTGCGAGGGGGTCGTCGAGCGTTGCCGTCGGCACAGGTCCCTGATCCAGTCTCCCGCAGCTATCATCTGACTCCGCCTCTCCCAGAAGTCTGGCACGGCAGATCCCAACGGTGGCTTAATGAAGAACAGGGCCACTGCCAGCGACGACATGGCTGCCTCCGTATCTGGGTCCGGCACACAGAGGGCCTCGCGCAGAATCCCCTCCTGGATCAGGTCGACGCAAGGGGGTTTCGTACCTTGCAGCCAGGAACATCAGGGTCCAAGACCATGTTGTCGTCACTGTGCCACTCATGTGTGTGCCGTCCGCGTGTTCGCATGCACTGCCTTCACAGCTTGGGGTCTTCCTGGGACATGGAGCCTGTACCTGGAAAGGACTCGTCCCCTGAGAAATTCCTGCGGCACTCAAGGTTAGCTCACCCCCTTTCCGTGAGACAAAACAGTTGCTTGTGGAAGGCAAAGACAGCCAACGTACCATCCACGCTCCTCTCCGTGCGTCAGGAAGCTGCAGTCGCTGTTCAGCTCGCAGTCCCACGCGTCGTCATCGCCTCCTCTTCTTCGGTACGTGCTCAGACCACACGTGAAGGCCTTGAAGTCGACGCGGTCTGGCTCGTCGGGTATATCGCGTGTGAGTATCCTGCCTAGCGCAATGACGACGGCAGCATGGGAGCACAGCACGATGGCACGGTGGCCCTCGACATCTGCCTTTGCGATCAAGGCCTGCACGGCAACCGCCACTCTCTCATACAGCTGCGGCAACGTTTCGCCACGGCGTGACGCCTGGCGCGTCGACACGTAGTCCATGTCATACGCTGGGAACATGCCCTTCAGGGTCTCGGCGTCCGCTGGCTGGGGATGATCAAACGGCGCAGCGCCAAACCATTCTGCTATGCCGTGCTCTGGGCGGATTAGTGTGTCGCGGCCGGCAAGCTCAACATATGGTGTGATAGTTTGAAGACACCGGTAATAGGGGCTGGAGTAGACCGCGTCAATAGCTGGCCGCAGTGTGATGAGGTGGCTCGCTAGCTCAGCAGCCTGCTGAGTGCCGTGAGACGTGAGAGGGGGGTCGGCAGCAATGCCGGTGGGTGAGCGAACACTTGATGAGTAGACACCTGTCTTGTGGTCGACGGACCAGGCCGTGCGGAACTATCGATGGTCAGTCCCTCTCCTGCTCCTGCTCGGTGGGCGACTGAGATTGATCTTCAGGGAGGGACTTACGCCGTGGCGAACCACGTAGATGACTTCCAGAGGCATGGTTGTGGCAGTGAAAACGCAATCGTTGCTGGCGGCAGATCCAAGAGCAGAGGTTCAGGGGATCATGTTCGACAGTGTACCCGAGGCAGGAAGCCAAGGCGGTGGAGGCGCGACTCCGCGAGACCTTCGAAACATGTGACCCACATTGGTCTAGTCACAGTCGTCACGGTCGTTGCAGTGCGTGGCGTCGACTCGATTTCTAGACAGCATGAGCTTCTCGCCGGTATATCCTTTGAATGCGTTCGTTAAGCGTCCGTGTGTGTGTGTTGCTAAGGATGGTTAAAAGCATATGTGGACGACTAAGTCCTGTTGTTTAGAACCGGACAAATTACGAGCAATGAATTAATTGATTTTGTGTCAAACAACATTGACTACAATGACTACAAATTAGCCACAATGACAAACAGTTGAATGTAACTACGCAACAATCTCCTCAAAATCTCAAAGTGTTTTACTGTGACCTTGTTAGTGATATCAAGGGAATTCAGACGTTCAACGTGGATGCGAAGCACCAACCTCGGCACATCCAAGATCTATAGGGTAGCCATTTCTTCACGGGGGAGGGAAACGAAAGACACGACAATTAAATGAGAACAGGAACGTGAATACGTACATCTCAAGAAATCGCTGACATGTAACGAAGGAAGTCGCCAGATGAGCCTAAGAAACGCCTGCCCAAAACCCGTCCAAGGGACAATATACAAGAACCGATTACGCCCCCTATTCCACATGTCGAATTCCAAGACAACCGCTTTACATCATAAAACAAGATCCCATTGTCCGAGCGCGGCGACGAGCATTGGGCGCCAACCCGTCTTCCTCATTGAGATGAAGAGCCTGTGCCTCCCTAGCACGACGGCGTCGACGACGCCGCCCAGAACCTCCAACACCTGCTTCCTCCACGGCTTGCATGTAGTCGGCCCATTTCCTCTCCAATTTGTTTGCCGCCGCGAAATCGCCCTGGAGCACGCGCTTCTGGTGCTCATCGATCGTTTGCTGGAAACCATAGAAGCACTTGAGTGCTACCGTCTCAGTCGGCCATGAGATTTGCCCGGGAGAACCACGAACCGGTCGTGTCTCCGCATTGCGGAAAAGAACTTCTCGGATACCCGTCCAGGTAACGTTTTGACAGTCATACGCAACCAGCTTCAGAGTGACCTGAGGCTTCACCCCGGCCACGGTAGTTCTTTGAGACCTTGTAGTGACCAGCAGTGCGGCCTCAGTGAGCGTGAGATCACTGATGCGGGTGTTGTCGAGATCCACGCTTCGTAGGCGCACGCAGTTCTGGAGAAGAGGGATCAGTCCCGTGTCACTGAGATGCTCGCAGTAGCTCAGCGAAAGATGCTCAATGGTGCGTGCGCATGGAGCCTTGGCCAAGTGCTCAGAGAGGAGGACATTGGTGATATGCTCCAAATCCTCCAATTCGAGATGTGTCAGGCGAGGCGCCGACGCAAGGATGGGCTCCAAGCCCGCATCGCCGACCAGTCTGCAGCGGGAAAGTTGCAAGCCTTCGAGATCAGGCGTGAGATGCCCCATGGAGCTGATGCCTGCATTTGTCAGACGAGCGCAACGGCTGACGTCCAGATGGCGGAGCTTCCTTGCCGGCACAACAGGCCTGTCCGTCAACACGTCAATCTCTGGATCTACACCGTGCATCATCGTGCGCAAGGCCCCGTCATCCAGCTCGGCGCAACCGCTGAGAATAAGCCTCTCCAGCTTGTTGGTCCTGAAGATTGCCTCGGCTAGATCGAGGTTGTCAAACCCGCGGACTTCGCCGGCCCGCAAATCTCGCAACCTGGTACAGCCCTCAATGACGGCCTTGATTCCTCGAGAATCGACCTTACCACACCAAGAGACGTTGAGTGATTCGAGCTGCGGACAAGACTCAGCGATGATTCTGCACGATCGATTCGAAACCGCCGTCAAGCCTGTTAAGTTCAACGCGACGAGCCGCTCGTTGCTTTCGAGCAGACTGTGCAGAGTCGTCTTCTGAAAGTTTCGGCACCCCTCCAACGTAGCATTCATCAGATTCTTGCAAGCCTTTACAATGACCTCGGCTCTCTTGTAATGCTCGACTTGGACGCAACCCCTTAGATTCAGGTCCTTGATGAAAGGTCCAGCAGACGTAATAATCCGCGCAAGCGAGTCTGCAGGAATCTCTTGGTAGAACTTGGAAGCATCCAGGGACATCCAGAGCTGGCCGTCGAAGCAAAACTTGTGGAAAGATCTGCTAACACGAGACGCCTGGACAAGCTGCTTTGGTTGCAAGAAGGAGAAGATGTAGATCCGGATTTCGTGGGGAACCGCATCCCAGAATTTAAAAGGAGCCTTGTACACAGCAAGAGGGGAAGTCTTGGCTTTGCTAGAAAGCCTGGGACGAGACAGACGAGCCTCGAGCGGTAGTGGCGCGGTGCCCGGTGTTGACACTGCCTGTCCATGACCAGCGGGACGGGCAGCTTGTTCAACGTCGAAATCTCGGGGAAACGGGAACTCGTTGGCCGGCGTTGACGGCCTCGCAGACGATGGCTGGACAGCATTCGATAGGGGCGAGGAGTAGCCATTGCTCGGGGTTGGCGGCCCAGTGGCCGCAAGGCTCACGCACGATAGCGTGCCCCTCGCAGCCGGTCGATACGGAGCGCTGTGAGACCGACCACGCGATAGACTGTTGAGAGATGTGACGGACGAAACTCGCTGAAGGCCTCGGAGCAATCGTTGTCGGTTACGTCCCTTCCCGATGGGCAGCTCCCGAGGTTGCTGGGCTGGGTCCTCCTCAAGAATGGGGAACGGGGTGGAAGAGCCCGACGAGGATTCGCGTACGTGTGACATGGCGAACTGAACCGGGACTGAGGAAGCGGAAATCGAGAGAGAAGATGGGTTGGAACTTCTGGCTGGACAATCGAGTCGTTGGTCAAAGGGGCTGGTACTGAAGCGGCGGTAGTTTGGTGCGGTTGAGTGCGGCGCTGCGGATGACTGGAACCATCAATGCATTCTCAGTTCTCACCGAGGAAAGAATCGTTGATGTGCCGTTGATCGTGCCTGTCTAATGCACAACGACGGGCGATTGACGAACCAGGGTCCGAAGGCGCCGTTGCAACTTCAAGCCGCGCGAGCACAATACCTGTGAGCAGTCGAGGACGAGGGCGAGTGCCGGTCGAAGCGGATTCACATTGACATGGGAGCGATGGTTAAACGTGTGTGAAGAGACTGGAGAGACAGGGACTGGACTGGAGAGACCGGAGGCCATTGAAGGAAGAGGAAGGACCGGTTGAGAGATCATTCTGCCCCTCCATCCATGTCCATGTCCGTGTCAGTGGCCGGGCAAGCCAGCCGGTAGGTTGAGGCTGCAGGGCCATGCGGGCGGCGGGGGGGCTCCTGCAGTGGTCCCCAGCAGCCTGCGGACCTTATCGCTAGCACCCGCTAGAACAAGCCCCACCCGTTATGTCCTGGCCTCTCAGGGCTTCAGGCTGGCACACTCAACAGTGTTGGGGATTGGGTGTTTCCTAAAGTTACATTTTCCCAAGAGCCAGGCCACGGACCTCTGGCTATCTCAAGTGCCCAATGCCGTCCCACTGACGGTGAGAGCAGCGAGTCACGCCTCCAGATGGTCTCAAGTGCGCGCTCAGGAGGACCGGTCATCCAGCATTTCCAGCTGACTTTTCCCCGCAAACACTTGTGCCAGTGAGGAAACCCCCCTGTCAGTAGCACTTACCCCTGTTCTATCGATAAGCAAGTAGCCCCTCACTCCTCCACGCCGCGTGGGCACTTGGCGCTCCGTAGCCGAAGACCGAAACTCCCTGGCTAATAAGGCGACTGGACCCTTGATTTGTACGTAGTACACCATCTTCAGTCGTGCCTTGTGTTGCAGCAAGGCTCACAAGCCACCCCGTGTTGTGGTCATCTGAGCGGAACCTGTGTCTTGCCCATCAAGCGTAACGAGTATTGTGAATGTACGTACAATCACAAACATTCTGCCAGTCCCATGTGCTGGGCAGCCTGCTTGGACCACCACGACGACTGAGCGACTTGGTGGGTCCGTGCGTCTTTGTTCGGCCCTTGTTACCACTCGTGAAAGTGCCTCATGCTGAGGATCCGACAAAAGGCCTATGTAATTAGCCTCTCGCGTCCTTCTCGAACGGTGACACGGAACGCGCTGCCAGTGGACCGACCCGTTTTGTGACCACCCACAGGCACTGCGAGGCGCGATTCTGAAGCAGTGGCGGTTGTTTGGGCCCGCATTCTGACTCGGGCAATCCAGTCCAAACATACGTATATTATCATGTGTAGCACGATTTTAGGGGTTCTCCAAATGGGTTGGTTTGCCACCAGCGATACTAGACTAGGGGCGGTGTGGCCCCGCGACCCCCGAGATGCCCACTGCCCCTTTGATGGACCTGGGTTGTTTTGGCGTTGTCTTCCGAGGAATCATTGCAGAAGATGTACTCGACTCCAACTCGAGTAGGCCAGAGAGAAGGCCGTCGCTTGATGGGTTAGCGTTGTCTGGACTGCAAAGTTGTTGTTCCCGACTCTCAGCAAGGGATTATCGACAACACTACATACTAGTGCAGCATTGTCTCGAAAGTATCCACTTCCAGTCTTAAGTAGTCTATAAGTCCCCATCAGCTAAGAGGATGAGTCCACGACCGGGCACGTAGTAAGTAGGTAGCTGTCAATTTATACATGTATGAAACGTAAATCATAGGCTACTTGTCTTGCCGTGCGCCAAATCTCATAGCTCAGACATGATGGCCAAGGTAGATCACATCAGGGAAGGACGATCTTCTGCTCGAAATGCAGGCCACCACAAGTAATTACGACACTGCGTTGGCGATCCGAGATCAGGTCACACGAACCCCAACTTTGATATTATGCCCCCAATTTGGCCAGGACGACCGATCGAATTTTAAAGAAGGATGTCGTCTCGACTTTGTTGACAAGTACATCGATGCACGCTGCCGCAGTGGGACAAACGACAAACCCACCTCGTCTACGTAGTATCCGTAGTGCGATGAGCCAACCCAGGTATAATAGGCGCAGATCATCGTGAACCCCTTTGCACCTAGCGAGGAATTTATTAGTCGACACGTGCCGCGAACCCTGACAGCCAGCCGCAAGCGCACCAGCTGCAATGGTTGAAGTCTATCTTCACCAGGTGAATTAAGCCCATGGTTGAGTACTTACGTGGCATGTGCGGATCAACGGGAGACGTGGCTCAACAAGAATGAAGCCTTGAGCTTCCTTAGCTTGGTAAGGTACATTTCCTTTCGTCACACCCAGACTCGAACTGCTTGTACTTGGTCAAGCCGAGGAAGCTACGAAACTCGGCGCCCAAATCGCCTGTAATAGTGCGCTATAAGGTACCTTGCCTTATCAAGGTACAGCTATTACTTGTATATTCGAGCAGGGCCTCAGAACTGCAACATCGACCTCCCATCAACATTGCTTCCCGTTGCTGAGCTATTACACCTACCTTACCTTAGCATTACCCCTCTGCCACTGCCACTGCCACTGCCACCAGACCGCTCGCTGCGCTTCCTGCGCTTCACTCTCTCACTGGCTGCCCCGCACGCCGAAAAAGCTTCACATCCTGCGAGTCCAGTCCCTCGTCGCCGTCATTGAGAATCAATCCCAGCCGTCCTTGCACTTTTTCGCGACCACATGAGACACCGACTCATACACACAAAAACGGAGATCACCACAGCCTTGGACCAACACGAACCACCATCCAGCTCGGATTGAATCCACTACCGAGCCAACGGTGTCGACAAACCCTCACTCATTGGTCCGTCTTTGTTGTCAACAGTTTGGCTTGTGTCAACCTACTACACAAGGCCACTCACTGTCCGAGGTCGACATTCGAATCGACTAGTCATCCACTTCTCCGCGACTGGGAGACAGACTGTCACAGACACCATTTTTTTCGCTCGTCTCCTGCCAGACATCAGCAGTACCCTGCGCGGCTGGCTGATCCCAAGACCAACGACTGGACCTGACGAACCCCACGATTGGAGGCCCTGTGATCCTGCCCACCACTTCCACAGCAGCCGACCCGTCAGCGCCTTCCCGGCGGCGCCTGTCGCGACACATCCGCCTCAATTATGCCCGAGACGCATGGCGGACCTCACGACCAATATGGTACGCCCTTCTCCCCCAGCTGAACAGGTAGTAGTCAGCATGCATGCGATACGATACGCTGACACCGATCCTACACAGGCGCCGACAATACATCAGAAGGAGAGGAGCGTGGGCGAGGCAAGCTGTTGCAGCCACTCTCGTTGCCCAAGAACCGCAGCACTGGCAACCTGCCCATCTCAGCTGGCCCTTCCGACAGAAGTCGTGTCAGAATGTCCCTCGACGCATCGGCTGCCATCCTCGACCATGACGTCCTCACGAGGTTAGTTCCCCGGTCACCCTTCGCCTCCCCATGGGCGCCCTTGCTAATCAAGCTATGCGACACAGATCCTCTTCCCTCATGACCGAACACGAGCACGGCTTGGGCCTGTCTGGCCTTCATCGTATACGGCAGCAGCAGCCTCCATCGCGAAAGCCCACCATCCCTGGCTCGAATGCCTCCTCCCGAAGCCCCTCCGTCGTCGCACTCTCCCGAACGCCCTCCTTAAGCGCACTATCCCATGCCAACAGCATGCCTCTCTCTGCAGGACCGACCTCTCCTAGCTTCGCCGAAGATCTGTCGAGATTTCCATCCGAGTCGTTACATTCCTTCTCCTTCGCTCACCAATCCGAGGATTTCATCCACAGTCGACAAAATGTTCTCAAACGATCGCTCGAGTTCATGAAGGACCGCATGGGATGGCCCATGAACTCTGCTCAGGCTGGTCTTGCCAGTGCGCAGGCACGCGTGACCGGAGACGTGGAGGCGCAGAACATGCTAGAGCTTCTCGCACGAGCACAAATCATCGGGGCTGGCAATCTTCCCAATCCTGACTCCACGATTGATACAGGCCCTTTGACCGGCCCGGCCACTGTTTCCAACCAGAATGTATTCGACCAGCATTTTGTCCCAAGGTCTTCCAGTCCCGAGCCCATGTCTCCGATTCTGAAATCAAGGTCGAACGTTTCTGCGGCGTCGCCGCCTACAGCGAAATTCCAAGATGCGTCAATAGGCAATGCTGAGACTGCGGTGGGAGCCCCAGCAGATGTGGCCGTGAACAGCCAGGCCATGTCAGAGGACTCGAGGAGAAGCACCCCCGACGAGAGTGTATCCTCGAGGAAGAGATCCTCCCCACCAGCCCTGAGGCCTACAACGTTGAAGCGAACGATGACCGACACCATGCACATGAGCATGGAGAACCGGCTCATGGATACCATGGCGCAACCCTTCTATTCCGAGACGGTCGCTTCGCCAACCCTGACCCATTCCACTACCGCCTCCGCGAATTTTCCAAGTGCCCTAGGCACCTCTGTTCACGGTCACACGAACAGATGGGTGCCGGCCGCCCAAGCAATATTCACGACCGAAGCGAAGCCACCGTGGACCATCATCGCCGCGAATGACCTAGCGTGTCTAGTTTTCGGGGTCACGAAAGCCGAAGTGCGCAAAATTGGTATACTAGAGGTTGTGCAAGAAGAGAGGCGGGCATGGCTCGAGCGGAAACTACTGAACAACGGCGACGATGATGTCGAGGAGGAGAGACCCGAAAGCCGCAAGGCAAGTCCCGCTTCCTCAGCAGCATCTGCGCTTCTGGGCGGCAAGTCTGGCATCACGGCGCAATTGCTCAACAAGCCGAACTCGCGCGCGCAACCCCCAAAGTACAAGGAACGAAGGTCACAGACGGTCCACAGCGGCGACCCCAACCCTCCCAAAACAAGGGGAAGCGAGCGCCACCGCAGCACGCTTTCGAGAGGCGTCCTTTTGTGTGGTGATGTGGTCCCCATTCAGAAGCGTAATGGCGCGACAGGCTCTGCCAGTATTTGGGTGAAAGAAAAGAGGGTTGGCCTTATTTGGGTACTGGAGGAGATCCACGAGGACACAGCCTACATCACCATTGATGAAGAAGGTGTGGTCAAGGAGACCGCCGGCGCGACACGGGCGATTTGGGGCGTCGAGTCACCGCAGCGAGGGTGCGACGTTGGCTCGCTCATCCCGCGCATCCCTCGCCAAGGCATCGACCCGAACACGGGCGAGATTGACTTTGCTCAGATTAGAAGACGCAAGTTTTTCACGTGCCCGAACCTGAAGAAGGTCAACGTGCCCTGCACCATAGAGCAGGTCCGCGGGAAGCTGGAGCTGCGTGTCTCATCCTACCCTCACATTGCGGGTATGATTGTCCTCGACCCGCGCACACTGCATATCCGCAGTTCCAACTCGGTCTTCTGTGGTGCCCTATTTGGTTTCGAAAAACCCGATGGCA
Source organism: Emericellopsis atlantica (assembly GCF_019669845.1). Lineage (NCBI taxonomy): Eukaryota > Fungi > Ascomycota > Sordariomycetes > Hypocreales > Bionectriaceae > Emericellopsis > Emericellopsis atlantica. The sequence goes on from NW_025764713.1 coordinate 239,536, forward strand.
TGTCCATCAATGCTCTGGTGCCCGGTTTTGACAAGATTCTGGAAATGCTCACTAACGAAGAGGGCCTGGAACTTCTCGACGGCATGGTCATACCTGAGGATAGATTCCGAAAAGCGTCTGGTCTGCTGGCCGTTCGTGAGCACAGACCCGATGTGTCTGATGTCTTTTTGAAACCGGACGGTCTTCCCGCGAGACATCGAGACGGGTCGGATCTCAAGATCGACGTACAAATGCGGGTGGTCAAGAGCGAGAAGCAGGGCAACGTCCTCGAAGAGACCGTCATCGAGGGCAGCGACGAGGAAAACGACTCCAAGAAGGACGACGCGTCCTTGGTGGTGCATCAGTCCGAGATGGTGTACGCTCTGTGGATCACATACTCCAGGCATCTCCATGGCGAAAAGCCATCGGTCAACGTTGGGACCACCGCTCAAGCCGAGCCAGATTCCCCGTTGCATCAACCGTCTCCCGGGCAGGCGCCACCAGCGCTCTCGTCGACCGACATGGAGTCCGACGACAGCGACCCCAAGACGGAACCAACAACATCCAAAGGCGGCCTTTTCTCCAAGAACTTCAAGGACGTTGCCAAAAACGCTGCCGCTAAACTTACAGGGCACAGTCAGTCTTTGCCCAAGACGAGCGACAAGCCAACGCCGCCCAGATCTGTGGAGCCGGCAGCCAAGCCCAAGATCGAGGACTACACCATCCTTGAGGACATGGGCCAGGGAGCGTACGGCCAGGTCAAGCTTGTCCGTCATAAGGTGACGGGCAAGAAGGCTGTGCTCAAGTATGTGACCAAGCGACGCATCCTTGTCGACACTTGGACGCGCGATCGAAAACTCGGCACCGTGCCCTTGGAGATTCATGTCCTCGACTATCTTCGTCGCCCCGAGTTCCGGCACCCCAACATTGTGGAGATGGAGGGCTTCTTCGAAGACAGCGTCAACTACTACATCGAAATGAAGCCGCACGGTCTTCCGGGCATGGACCTCTTTGACTACATCGAACTACGAACGAACATGGAGGAATCAGAGTGTCGGAGTATTTTCAAGCAGGTCGCCCAGTCCATCCACTTCCTACACACCAAGGCGATGGTTGTCCATCGCGACATCAAAGACGAGAATGTCGTGCTGGATGGCGAAGGGAACATTAAGCTCATCGACTTTGGGAGCGCGGCGTATATCAAGAGCGGGCCCTTTGATGTGTTTGTGGGCACAATTGGTTCGTTACAGAGTGCCAGGCAGAGTGCGTGAGATGAACGACAGCTAACCATGTCTAGATTACGCAGCACCCGAGGTCCTCGCTGGCAAGCCCTACGGCGGCAAGGAGCAAGATGTGTGGGCACTCGGCATCCTCCTCTACACCATCATCTACAAGGAGAACCCGTTCTACAGCATCGATGAGATTATGGACCGCGACCTGCGTATACCGTACGTCATGAGCGAGGAGAGCATTGATCTCATCCGCTGCATGCTCGACCGGGACGTGCCACAGCGCTACGATATAGAAAAGGTCCTCGCGCACCCCTGGCTGGCATGATGCGGACGAATACGGATATGAAATGACTATTAGAAACATGTGACAATGGGTAGACGAAGCATTTGAGACACGGAGTTCTTGTAGACGTTGGGGACTGGGGCGACTGAAGAGGAGGAGGGAGACACATTATGGATATTTTCACCATGCCTGCCTCGAGCAGGAGTATCAGAAGCGATGAGCGCTCTTGTCATTACCAGCAGCGGCGGCGGCAGCAGAATAGCCTTCCTTTAATAATTGAGCGTTTGTACTTACAGGAGCGCGCATGAATAAAAAAAAAAGACAAGAATTCCACACGCGTCCCACCACACCCTTCTAATGATAGCTTAGTTCCGGATTGGCCCTAAAGTTGCAGCGACAGCGACACTCGGGGACCGGACATTCTGTATGCCGCGCGAACCATTGCCGTGCATGATCCAAGTGCAAGACGTGGTCGCAGCGCAGGCAGAATGTAGGGAAGCGTCCGGCCATCTTGGTGTCGGGGTGCTCCTCGGGACGATCGCTGCGCGGCACGCCGACGACCTCCAAACACACGATGCACCGCGGCAGGTGACGTCCACAGTTGGGGCAGCTGACGCCCGCGTTGATGCTCGTGGTCAGCATGGGGTTGCGCGCCTCGCCGCCGGAGGACGTGCGCTGGTGATGCTGATGCTGGTGGTGATGGTGGTTCGCCAGGGACGTCTCGGCGTCGCAGTACACGCAGCGCAGGGCAATCTGTCGCGACGGCGGCTTCAGCGTCGGGACGCCCTCGCGCTTGGAGCGCTTGGTCGACTCGACCTCAAACTTTGTGCGGTGGTGGAAGAGCTTGTGGCGCTGGAGGTGGTCCCTGTACGCGCGCCGCCAGGCCCGGCAGCGAATGTCGTCAATGTACTTTGGGTAGCTTATCGACAGGACGAGCGTGGCGGTCTGAACGTCGCCAAACTTTTGGATGTAGCGGGCGAAGATGTCGACCGTCGCGTCCGTGATGCCGGTGAGGACGATGCCCTCGATGTCGCCCTCCTGCACGGCGCGCGCCACCTGCTCGTGGAGCCAGGCCGTCAGCTGGTCGTCCGGAAAGTTGCGTACGGCGACAAAGGCCCGGTCGGATAGGGGAAGGGAGAGCTGGTTGGCGATGGACGTCCAGTCGCCCGTGGCGATGAGGGAGGACATGGCCTGCAGGTACGGGTCCGTGTTGGAGGCCACCGTCGGGTCAAAGTCCAGCTGTTCCTTGGCGAGACGCTTGTCGCCGCGGCCCATGAGCTGGAGGGCCAGGGACACGAAGAGGAGCTCCGGGTGTGCCTTGCTCGCCCGCTTGAGGATCTGGACCGCTTGGGGTGTGTCGCCCCTGAACAAGGCTCTGGAGGCGGCCATGGTGTGAATCGTCGCTGGGTATTCCGGGTCGACATCTGCGGTGGGATCGTGACGTTGCAAGTCTCCCCATCCGCAGATCTCGAGACACAGTTGTCTGTGGTGAGGGCGCTTTGTCGTGACACCGTCAAACTTTGGCAGATGCCGCTTCTTGTTGCAGTAGACGCCCAGGGCTCGTTCCCAGTGTGAAGGTTCCGGGACTGAAGGTGCGCCCCCGGTCAAGCGTGAAGTTGGATTGCGGCCAAGGTCGTTGGTCCAGACGGACGCGATGCCCAGGTAGCTCAGGTCCATGGTGGAGATGAGCATGCCGCCATCATCGGCGGCATGTTCAGCGTCCGCAATCCAGTCCCAGGCGAATTTCACCCACGGGTCGTCATTGACGACGTGGTGATTGGTCGCGGCATCGAACAGATACCGCTCCTTTGCGCGTAGGACCATACTGTGGTCGATGACGGACTGTGCTTCTCGTGGCAAGCCGGGCGCGTGGTTCAGTGTCTTGAGAAGGGCTTCGTGAAACTCGCGACACGACCCCACGGCGCCTGTCGCTAATGGAATTCCGCTCTCACTGCTTCTAGCAATGTTGAGGTTCCCCAGCTGCGGCTGTAGATTGCCCAGATTTTCGTCGTCGTCGAATTGCTCGCGCACAAACGCCCGAAGGGCACGCAGCTTGCCCGACACGGTCTCCGCCGCGTAGAAAGAGTCAGGTAGCTTATCTTGGATCCCGTTGACGAGGTCAGCGCCGACAGTGGAACAGGCACCCGGGCGCAAGGTGCGCTCGATTGTCGCCTCGATGTCGGCCTCCTCTGGCCCAAATATGGGTACGTTGGCTAGTGTTTTCTCTATCAAGAGAGGGCCCATCATGCTAGGGGCCTGCGATGGCTCAAAGTGCATCATGTCCATATAGGGTGTTCCCGCTGTATTTCGTCAGTATTACACAATGTAGACTCACACACTCCCGGTGGCGTCCACATACCTTCGAGGCCACGATGGGGCGCGCTCCAGGGCACCATCTTGTAGACGTGATCTGCCGTTTGCGACGGTTGTTCCAAGATCTCGAAGTTTCCGTTGGCCCGAAGCACCAGCATCCGGGGTCGTAGGACGGGCGAGCCGAGCGTCACCCAGTCGAACGACACAATGCTGTTGTTCCTTCTTGACGACTCCGCATACAAGGGGTCCATCTCGTGTGACCGTCCAACCTGCAGTAGTTCCGGGTTCTCGGACACTCCGGCGCTCGATGAATCCCTCTCCCTCTTGGTGTCCAGTACGCGCAATTGTCCCGTTCGGGAGAGCACCGCTAGTAGACCACGATGGTCGCGGCAGTATCGTAACGACCTGACCATGGAGTATTTGCCTTCGGAGGAGAATGGGTCAAAGTCGGAGTCGATCACCTTGTCAAGCCTGAGTGCGCCGCCCCATGGCAGTTCGTCTTCCTCCGTAGCCTGAATGTATGAATGCTGCGCGACTGCGCGCGTGGTCACGCGTTTGTCCCAGACCATGACACCAGGGTGGTCCAATGCTGAGGAGGCAAAGTAATTCGGATCCGCATAGTCAATGGTCAAGTTATTGTTGCACTTTGTGTGGAACAGTTGGAGTCCCCTGTTTCGATCTGCCTCGAATTAGTTTCGTGCGGAAGGGAAGCCACTCGTTCAGGAGCCGATCAACGTACCCCTGAGATCATGCAGACGCAGGCCTTGGGCCTTTATTCCAGCCACCAGTGTCTGGGGACTATCCTCAAAGAACTTGATGCTCGAGACGGAAACACTATGCTCGACCCGGTCCCTCGGTTCTGACAGGCCAGGGACATCTTTTGGTAACCCTTTCATCTGGGTCTTAGCCAGCGAAGAAAGACGAGTTACGTCCCATATGTGCAGACTAGAGTCCACCCGAACGCGGTCAAGACCTACGGCGAGGAGACCTGTGGTGTTGAAGGCCACAGCTTGACAGGTCCGCGTGGTCTTTAGGCCAAGCTCAAGGTAGGCATTGGAGCCATCGTCAATGCGGAGAAGGTTGACAAGGCCTGTGCCTGTTCCCACAGCGAGCAGACCAGGGTTTGTGGGAGACCAGTCGTACGTCGTGAGTGGAGGGAAGTCATCGTGTCGCGTGAGCTTGTCGTAGTCGAAGCGCCCATTGCGCGCGTGACCTGTGGGTTCATACAACTGAACAACCCGATGCTGCAGGTTGATGTGTACAAAGCTATCCACCGAGGAGCTCGGCGACCATTTGACGAGGCCGGGCTCCGGGCGATCCATCTTCCCGGCCGTTGCGCGTCTGGCTCACTGACGATGATGAGGTTGGGGGTGAGTGAGAGGCAGGGGTTTGCGTCTCAAGTGTCAGGTCGCGGCGCCATCCGTCCGGTCAATTGCAGTCGCATAGCTCTGGGGAGTAAGCAGCTAGGTATTTCTGCCTTGATGGGGTCATTAACTCATGTGCAAGGGCCAAGGCCATTGATACATCAAATGGCAATGAGTACAGTTGCTGCATCCATCGGCGTCGCGACGAAGTCAAAGTGGATAACCCTAGACCACGGCAGAGCCTCGTCATTGGCTGTAAATCCGAGCGACGCACTAAGCCTAAATGGTGTGAACCCCAGGCTACCCCCACTGAAAAGTTACTAGCACCTGCCCAGATGCCAAATAATATTATAGGTGAACATCGCGACCAGATTCACTTTTCTTCCCACGTTGAGCTACATCACCAACCACAATACCGACGCATCGAGCTACCGTCATGATGGCGACCAAACGCTCTCACACCGAGGCAGAACTCGACCACATCCACCCTGATCGTGTTCGCGGCGATCTTGCCGACGCCAAGAAGCGCAAACCGAGCCTTGCACCGACTGCAAAGTCCCACAAACACAAGGCCAAAGAAGGCAGCATAGAGTACGCGAAGAAGCGCAAGCGCGCAATTGAGAGGCTGTTCCAGAGGGATACCGAGCTGCCACAGGATGTGAGGAACGACATGGAAAGAGAATTGGCGGCGCACAAGGCTACGATCGAGGACAAAACATTCCACAAGAGGAGAAGTGCCATGATCTCGAAATATCACATGGTTCGATTCTTCGGTAGGTCTTCTTCGGCTCGACAGCCTGTACCATGCTATGATTTTGGGACTGACTCGGGGACAGAGCGTAAAAAGGCCATGCGACTGGCCAAGCAAATCCGGAAGAAGATTGCCCAGGCAGAGGATGAGGACGAATTGGCCCAACTACAAAACGAACTACACGTCGCCGAGGTCGACGAGGCATACACAAAGTACCACCCGCATGCGGAGCCGTACACTGGCTTATACGGCAGGACAAAGAGCAGTGACGATGACGAGACGTTGGCGTTGGCGGACAAGGTGACCTTGGATGCAGAACGACCGCCTATGTGGAAGACGGTCGAGGCCGCCATGGCAGAGGGGACCAATGCGCTGGTGAAACTCAGGGAGCGACGGTCAGCAGATGGATCGGACGTCAAGCCAGGCTTCAAGCCAGCCAAGAAGCAAAAACAGTCGAGCAGGACCGATGCGCCCAAGCCTGCAGCACAGAAGCAGAAGCGCGAGGAGCATGGGACTCGAGCACAGAATGGCGCTGCGACGCCGATGAATCGTCGCGAGAGGAGGAAACTCATGCACCAGCAGAAGGCGACGGCGGGTCCTCAGAGTGACGATGAGGATGGCGGGTTCTTTGAGTAGCAGAGATAGCAGCGTGAAGGTGGTGGTAGGAAGACGGGTGCGCATGGTGCGTAGCGAAACACATGCAAGCCTGCATATATTTTTTGGCATTTTCCGAACCCAATAAACAAAGCGCTTGCCAACTGCATCTGTTGCTTCCTGCAGAGGTGGTCGAATAGCCCACGTGAATGCATACTTGGTTGTAGCCAGCTCACATGAGTGACTTGCAAGCTCCAACGACTTCAACTCAACAACACCCATCCTGGTGAGCTGCGAGAATCGACAAGGTTCGAGAAGTACCAGACGAAATCAGACGTCACTGCCTTTCTTTTTTATTCTCTGTACATTACCTTAAAGTAAAGAGCTGCCACGACCATACACATCGGCGCCCAACGCTCACTTGGTTCTCACAACCTTCTTCCCCGCATTGCTCACCACAACGCAACCACAATCATGTCCTTTGCACCGGCCGCTCCGTGGGACCGAATCCGCGCTTGGATCGACGAAAAAGAGAGAGAGGAGCGGACATTCATCAGGCCCGCGAGGCTAACGCAGCGCGAGCTCACGGCCATCAGCAACCTGGTCCCCTTGATTGAGGAGCCGGACGTGAGCGGCAAGGACTATGTCAGCGCCTTGCATTGTACGTACCTGGCAGAGAGAGGCAGTCGTGGCTCTTGTCCCATCCAGCTGACGCTCGTGTGCAGGTGCCGCGCAGATTGGACAATGCTTCATGCCCACGTTTGAGGATGAGTCGGTTACCCTCACGGTGAATGGGATCGTCGAAGCGAAATGGCGATGCTACTGCAACATAGGACCGCAAGGTACCTTTCCAAGGCAAGGATTCGGGCTGGATGAAACAGGCGGGGCGCCCATCTTTGCGACAAAGAAGAACGCAAAGCAATACGCCGCTCAGCAGGCGCTGGCCTTCATGTCCAACGGAGCTCCCACCACTTCCACTGCTGCTGCGTCCTTGCCCAAACGCTCAGAACGATCGCAAGCAGCATCGCCAAGCCTGTCACAGGTCAAGAAGACCAGAACAGACGCAGGCCCGACCGAAGCAGCGCAAGCCGTGGCTGCGCCGGCGGACGAGACGAGTGGCTTGTCCGTCTACGAAAGAGTGGTCTACCTGTCAAACAAACTCGGTCTCCATCCACCCACTTACGAAACGCCTCCCTTGCTCGGCATGCCCAACTTCTTCTCGGGCAGGACGGTCTTCCCATCCGGCGCGGACGGTCGCATCCCCGACAAGGTCCTCGTCGTCAACGGCGTGCTGGGCAAGCAGCAGGCCAAGGACCAGCTCGCGCGCCAGGTGTGTGACTGGATGGAGAGGGAAGTCCAGGAGCGACAGAAGCTAGCAAAAACCCTCTTACCACAATGAGGGACACTGGTAGTAGGATAAGTAGTTAATGTATAGTACTTAGGAGCCCCTACTGCCTCTACCTCCTCTCCCTCGCCCTCTACCCCTGTTGGTCCCTTTGCCCTGTGGTACACGCATCTTGAGGTCACTCGGTAGATCAGCTTGCCATTCCCCGTCGGCCCATAGCACGCCAACATCCTCCTTTCTCCCCGTGACCAGCTTGAACCACTTGGTGCTGACCTCGCCCCCGGTCAAAATGACCCCATTATCGCTCCTCCACCACGTCAAACCGCCCTCCTCCATGCTCCTCCTCACATCCACCTCAATGACCAGTTCCGCGTCCTTCCTCATGCCACTCGCCACGCCCTCCTCCGGTGTACCCGTCGAGCAATGCACGTGATTCCGCCCCATGGGCTTCAACCCACCCGACTCGACAATCGCCCCCCAGAACGCAAAGTACGTCCCGTGGAGGACCTTGGCCGGCACCGTGTCGGGCGTGAGCGGTGCCAGATGGCCCTCGTCCTCAATCTTGATGCTGTGTCCCTGGTTCGCGCGGATCATCCACTCCCCCTTGTCGTTCTGGCGCGTGCTGAACCGCTGTTTCTCGTTGCTCTCGACCTCGCGGTGCACTTCCTCCTCCGTGGCCTGGAGCGACTTGATGGGCCCGTAGGCGAGCACGGCTGTGAGCGGGGCGTAACCCTCCGCGTCGAGCGTGATGCCGGCGTTGGTCGCCTGGTGGCGGAGTAGACGGGATAGGGCTTTGGAGATGAGGACCTGGCGTGACTGGCCGCTTCCGCCTTTGCCATTGTTGTTGTTCTTGCGGGGGCGATTGTTATTGTTGGGGCGGGCTTTTGACTCTAGTGAGTCTTGGATTGAGTCTGCCTCCATGATCTTCGAGATGTGCCGTAGCTAAACAGTGTGAAGGTGGTGAGTTGGTGTATGAGAAGAGTCGCCAGCGGACCGTCCTGTGTATCTGAGTCGAGTCTGAATGCACTTTAGACCAATATGTCCGGCTTTGTGAAGTACTATGTTGTGAGTTTGATGTTTCGAAAGAAGAGAAGTGGAGTGAGACTAGGGTAGACGCCATCCCCGGCGTGACTCAGCGCCAGCCTCATCACAGCGCCACGACTACAGATGCTTCTTACACATATACGAATCACACTCGATCAAGCGGCGGCACAGATCAAAGATTATGGCTGTAATACCGGAAATATACATTATCTCAAGACAGTGCCAAGCTACCTCTGCTATCTCCTCCTCAGCTCGCTCGACCCAACGATCTCCCTCACTGCACAAGGACAATACAGTACATCTCAACCCTCTTCAGACAACAGGAAGACCCGTAAACAAGAAAGCAAGAAAACAGAGAGCGCCGCCTCATGATTCGTGAAATCCAACTAATGCAAGTGCACCCAGACAGTCCAGTTCTATCCATCAGAACCGTGTTGGCCGCAGAAGAAGAAAAAAATGATATGGGGGGAAACAAAATGCAGCGCCTGCCATCAGGGAAATCGAGTAAAGATGTTTATACAATCATTTGCGGTCGTTTAGGACCGATATCCTCCCGCAGTGGCTGTGCTCGACACATTCGTAATCGTGCTGTCGCGGTTCTGTCGCCTCGCGCTGAGACTACCAGAACGATTGAGCGACACGTTCTGCCCGAGCGAGTAATAGCGCTGTCGTGCGCGCTCGTCACCGCCTCTCTGAGGTGCCTCTGTCGTCTCACCCTCGGGCGCCTGCACCTGGGGCGACCTCTCCAAGTACTTCCGCGAAGGTAGGGCCGTGGGCAGCGCGCTGATGGATCCCGGCGCTGCTAGGCGGGATGTGGGCGTTGTGCTCGTCGATCCAAACCGGCGCCTAGGCAGGGCCGACTGCTGCTGCTGCTGCGGTTGCGAGACATTGTCTCTCGTGGGCGCATGGGTTTGAGGCGCGAACTCGCGTGTCGGGCCTCTAGAGGTTGTGGCCACCTCGGTATACTCGCGGTTGCTACCTCGCGTGGCATTGACCTCGGTGTATGCTCTGGACGGGGCGCCCAGGCGAGACGCTCGCTCGCTTTCATCCACGGTCCCGCGTCGGTTGCGCACGTGTAGCATCGACGTCTGGCGGCCCTCTTCAGGCTCTTCGGTATCTCCACGACGAGAACGCAGCAGCATCGACGATCTTCGACCTGCGACGGGGGCTGACTCTTCAGGCTCCTCGGTGGCAGCTCTGCGGGTACGCGAGATGAGCAGAGAAGACCTGCGCTGGTGGGCAGGTTCCTGCGGCGTTGTGGGAGTAGAGCCTACGACGCGGGGACTCGGCAATGCGCTGCTCGCCAGTATGGTGTGTCTCCGCTCCTCAAACTTGGACAAGGCCCGGCCGGGACTAACGTTCTCGGACTTTGGCAAGGTCTGCTCGGAAACAATGCTCGGCCGCCGAGCGTGTATGCTACTGAAGGATTTGGCAACCGTGGGTGTTGACGGCTCCTCCCTCTGCGTGGACGAAGATGAGGGATGATACTGGATTGGCGCGGGAGCTTGGGATGCCTTTGGTGGCTGGCTCGACTCTCTCGTACGCTGGGCGTGAGCAACATCCTCTCCAAGTGCAACGCATAACTCGGTCAGACTGCGGCAGACACTGTCCGCCTTGCGTCGCAACTGACGATCCGTCAGGTTCGTGCCGACCCCAATTGTGCTTCCGCTGCTCGAGACTGGCCCTGGCTGGCCCGGTTGGCCCATCATCGTTGCCAGAGCCATCGCGTCGTTGGCGGCAGCTTCGAGAGTCTTGAAAATATCAGGGCTCAAGAAAGGCTTCGACTTGGACAGGGCTGAGTGCAGTATAGGATAGGCCTCTTTTTGGGTCGAAGCGTTGCTTAGCGATTCCAGATTCTGTGACTGCTGGTTGGCACCCGTGCCCTGTCGTTTGGGAGAAGACGACATGGTTGTCACGGTGGTGGTGGCTGTGGGTGGTCGGTCTTCGGAAAGCCTCGAAACGGCAGCGGCCGATGTCGACGGTAGCTTTCCGGTCAGCTCAAGTCGATGCAGCCGGGACTTGAGGTCATCAAGCTCATCCCACACGGTCGATGGGGCTGTCAAGGAAGCAGTGGATTCGGTGCCCTCCACGCCACCGGCGGCCTCGGTGGGTTGATGCTGTTGCGCAGCTTGGTCAAAGGATCGGACCAGAGGTGAAGAATTGTACGATTTTTGATAGTGATTAGCAGCCGCGGATTTGAACACGGGTGTCCGCCCTGGCGATGTTGAGTTTTGCTCTGTGACAGAAGAGCGTCGTCGCGCGTGGTACGGATTCTCCGATCCCATATCCTGCTGCGCTTGGGAGCGTGGCGTCAATGGCGAGGCCCGTAGACCGACGCCTCCCGGTCGCGACGAGCGATATACATCTTCAGATGGGTGTGCAGAGGCCGCCTTGTGATCCCTCGAGTAAAGCCTCTGGGTCAATGATCTCGTGATTTCGCTTGCGCGGTCGTCGATGTATCTGGTGACACGGCCACCGTCCTGGTCGTCGGACATTCGTCGAGCGATGGACGGCGGCGACCTGGGATTGTACGAAGCGACATTCGTTGAGAGTGGCCGGCGATGTGTTCGATAGACACGAGACTGGACATGGTTAGCACTCGGAAACGCTGTGCAAGCCTGTGGTGTAGGGCGTTTGTGTTGAGCAACGAGGTGAGACTTACCACAGAGCTTCTGGTCTCATCCTGAGACTCGCCATTACGGCGATCGCCCTCCTCGCGGGCAATTCGAAGAAAGACATCCCCACCATCCTGGCCGTCATAGCCCTCGTGGCGAGCCGATGCGGGTGGAGCTCTTTGAAACATGTCTTGGGTTTGTCTTCCTTCTAGAGCACGCAGCGTGCGGTCATGGTCAGGATCGTCAGAGTTGTCGCTCGCGTCAAACGAACGAGCTCGGTGATTCATATCCAGTGTCAAGCTCTTGCGCGAGCCAGAGGATCGAAAGCCACGGATGGGAGGAACGCGAACAGGGGCTCCGTTGCCGTTGTTTTGCGGGTTGGGTACGTTGGCAGGCGGTTTATAGGACACTGGGGGCCGGTTCGTCGAGACGCGTCGTTCATCGGTGGGACTAGTGTTTGACAAAGTTTTGAGAAGTAGCAGCTCGCGCTGACCCCCCGAATCCCTCGGATCTCGTGGTGAGAGTGCGTCTGGGCTTACTGCAGCGCTCACGCTCGCAGATTCCTCCACCCCGTAACCGCGCTGTGCTCTCGCAGCTTGGTGCTGACCATCCGTTGTAAGAGTGTCGAGTGAGGCACGGGTAGTGTGTGCACGACGGGTGTTTGGAGAGGTGAAGTCTGTGTTGGCGGGCGCGACGACTTGATCAATGCTGTCGTGGGCGGGTCTTGGGTAGGTGACGGCTCTTTTGAAGTGATCGTGGGGTAGGGTGGTTCGTGGTGAGGACGGTATGATGTCGTTGTTGGAGGAACTTTGCTGTGGACTCGAGGGCACTGCGGCTGCAGTGGTCAATCGTGCTGATTGTCGCGTTGCTGATGGTTGGACCTCAGCTTGACGTTGTACAGAATCGGGTGCAGAATCATGCAAGACACCAGAGTTTGTCTGAGAGGTGGTGACGCGACGTTGTTCGTCCAGTTGCGACTGCGGCTCGGTCGTCTGCTTTTGCTGGCTTAATTGATCGGCGACGCGAAGGGCTGCGGTAGACGAGCTAGAAGCCAGCCGTCTCGAGTGTAGGGCTGAAGGCGAGTCCGAATGGTTGGTGGCGACCGGGGCCACTGAAGGACTGGAATTTGTCGGTTCTGTTTGGATTGGGGCAGACTCTGTGGTGCTGCTGTTGCTGTTGTTGTTGCTGTTTGCGGTGCCGACGAATCTGATGGTGGAGGAAGACTTCTGGTGGGTGGGCAACGACAGACGCGAGTCCAAGGCGAGAGAGAGCGACGCCAGCTGGGCCCTGGGGCTGGCGGTGGTGCCATTGGCGCTGGATTCAAGGGGCGTCTCACTCTGGTGTGATACAGTAGCTGTTGAACGACTGTTGCCTTCAGCCTGCTGCTGCGACTCGCCTTCATTGACACTCATTTTCGGCTGGTTATTGACGTCGTCGCCAAACACATAACAATTCTGATCCTCTCGGCCTGGACTTTTTTCGCTATCGTTTCTCTTCGCTCACCTAACCTCCAGACCGAAGGACAGACACCCCAGTGCCTCACGTGGGGCCCAGGGACAGCAGCAGCCAGGCAGGATCAATGCACCTGACAACGTCCTGGTCGTACGAAACCTGGCTGGGATGCTGATTGCATCCAAAGCGGGCGAGTCTGAGCAAGTGAAGAAAGAAAGCGAGCAAGGCGTTTGGAAGGGTACCATGCGATTGAGTGTGAGCGACTTTTCTGTCGACCTTGATCGGTGCGGCGCGACGCAGGCCTGATGCTGCTGTGCGTCAACGAACAGCGATGACAACACAGTCGTGCTTCAAGCTCCAGTTTCATGCAGAGCAGAGCAGAACAGAGAAAAAGAGTGCTAGGTCTGGAGTCTGCCAGGTTTGAAACAAATGGGCAAAGGAGGATAGAATGATGGTGCTGAAGCGAGCAATGTTGGAAACTTGAAGCCTCGCGAGCTATCAGCAAAGAAGGAGCGGGCATGGATGAGATCTTCCAAGGAGAAGCAACTGTTACGAGGACTCCGTCGTTGGTCCGTCCTGACCCTGTATCCTCGCGGATAGGATAGACTTGGAACCGGTATTTTATTATCAACAAGGCATTGTGAGTTGTGAGTTGCGCTGGAGCCAGGGGCCTCCACAGTCGTCTGCATCTCAAGCAGTCTAACAGACGCACGTTGCCGGATCTCAGCTATTGAATTCACCACCAGCCACCATCGCGTGCCGTCTGACTCGCAGCCTCCAGTCTTTTTGCTTTGGCACCATCAAATGCTCGCGGATCGTGGCATACGGATTATCTATCACCAGTGCTCGTGGCAAGTACCGCGCCTTTCACGCTGCTATTTGCACAAATGTACGTATCGTAACGATGGATCTCATCTCATCCATGATGAAAAGGTCTGGTAACGGGAGTGATGGAATGTGGAGCTAGCGAAGCAACGAACCCCAGCTAATAGCCGGCGAGACATCGCAGCACATTCCTGATTCCACGCGTTAGCTCAACCATGGCCCGCCTGGTCTGTGGTGATGCGCAGCGGCCAGTGAGTCTGTCATTGGCCTCAATGCATCATATTGGGCCTTACCGCTTCGCTTTGACTGCAGTTCTAGCGACAGTTTCCAGCCATGAGCAAAGATACCGCGACGACGAACATGAGGAATTCGCAGTCGTTGTTCCCCAGCCTCAGTTGACTGATTAATTACAGGGCCGTCTGACGCATGCGTCTCACAGGAGAGCCAGGATGTGGGCTGGGGTTTGAAGTCTAGGGTTCCTGAGATGTCGAGGGGCTGGTTGGTCGTGCGCTCCGTCGAAAGGGGCCTGCAGCGCGACTAGTCCTCTTTCGCCATCTTGAAACAGAGGCTCCGGGTCGGCAAGTTGCGCACCTTCTACAGACTCATTAGCAGTTTTTTTACATACATACGTAGTACAAGCAAGTACAGTACAGGCCTACAGGTAATTGTGCAAGAGATGGGAGGAGCGTTGCTGTCATCAATCAGTACGAACAGGAAACGCTGCACTTGTAAGTCGCCCAATGCGCCAACTGCCTTCTTACATTCCAATAATACTTTATTTAAAGTACGTTCTACGTACTACAGAGCAAACTACCGGTATCCGTACTCCAGTCCGGGGGCAGATGTCCGTCTTTGGGGTTCGACACGGAATCCCGTCGACAGTTTTAGACTACCCTGTAAGCTACGCAAGAAACCAGGATGTGCCCCATCGCGGCATCCTGTATCATTTGCAAAGGCTTGGGTGATTATTTGCCAGGGAGCTGCAACATGGGTCGGGGTTTCGTACAAGTATGTACTCGCATTTGTTGCTACGAAGAAGCGCGATGAATGTGTTCGTTAGTCCACACGCGTTCGCATACACATCACCAACATTAGAATGGCTGAGCAACTTGCAACGAATTAGGTTGAAACGACGCGACGTTCACGGGCAAGGCAAACTTGCAGGCAAAGACCCTCAAGTAACAGGAACCCGGGCCGTGTTCGATGGATGCGTTTCATGTTCTTGCCAATACCGAGGATGACGGCAAAGTAGGCTGAGTCCTGGGACCCCGTTGCTCGCAAACCAGGGTCAAACTCATTCAGTGTCACCGAATACCAAGATTAATGAGTGCATATGTCAACTGATATAATAACGCCCGGTACCAAGACACCAGAAACACCTTTAAACCTGTTGCCCGGCCAACATACTCCCAACGACAGTTACAAGAGTACTCTTGCGTGTCAGGACAAGCAGCAATCCCGAATATGTTTCCGTGGCGGTCTCATGTTAAAGTTCGTGGCAGCTTTCTTGCACTTTGAAGCTTGGTCAGCCCATTGTTGGTCGGATTGCGCGTAACAAGTGCGAGCACGACAGTTTCCCCTCGCTTGCAGGCGGCTAATTATTAGCACAATGTCCGCGACGTGACTTTGAACAAATGGATGAACAGTCAGAACTTAAGAAGACAGGAGACGCGAATGGCTGGTGGAATGAGAGTGCCTAGACCAACAAGGCTGCACGTCAGCCACTAGTCACTTCTCAGCAACTGGTCAGCCTTGTTGGTTTCCTCGTGTGTCTGTTGGCTTTTAACAAAGTTCAGAAAGCAATATTGCAGGGCAGGTCGATTGTTCCCTGCCTGCTGGTCGGCGTCTGCTCCTACAGAGCTGCGCGCCTGTCACAGATACGTGGGTCTGCGTCTCGTGACATGTGGCCTGGCCTGGCCTGGCCTGGACCAGTACAGTCGAGACGGCCTTGGAAGAACATTTCTGCAGAACACACAGCGCAATTGACGAGTGCCATCGATTCCAGAATACGGAAGACCGCCTGTCAAAACTTGTTGGACGTCGGCGACTGCGTGACCAGACCATCAATGTACCAACGTGGTTGTGAACTTGTGGCTGCCGGAGTCAAAAATAGCCCAGGGGAGTGAGCGGCTAGGGCTCTCATTGGCCGAGACTTTGGCGCCGAGTTCGATTGGGCTGCAGCCCTCAGCTGCAAGTGCCAAGTGCCAGCAAGTGTGGATAGGATCGAGCTATATTTAGGCCCATAGGTGGTTTGTTTCGCGAGGCGCGTCCTCCACTCACGATGGACGAGTCACAGACATTCGTTTTCCCGTCGCTGGTCTGGTCGGTCGACCTGAAGTCCAGTGAGTTGGGATGGCTGCTGACTGGCTGGCCTGGCGGGCGGCTGTTCCGTGTCGTTCACCTATTGATGGTATCGAGCATCTTTGCGGCAAAGGCTGGAGATCGATCGCGAGGCTGCTCTAGGCTGGCAGAAGGACTAGCGTGGGAACAAAGAGCAAACGGAAGAGCTTAGCGCCCAATGTTCCGGGATCAGGCAAAGAACGAGAAGGACCAAGGAAGACAGGCCTTCCAGCACTTGCATAGGCGCTGCAAGCAACGGTTCAGGCAGGCGCAGCGCGTCTCCATACTGGCCCCTCCCACCATCAGCACTCGCATCCTCCCCCAAGTCATTCCCCTCCATTCTCGACTTCGACGGTGCAGACATCCATTCACCCATGCGCCTAGCCAATCCGCATTGGCAGTGCCTCGACGGGCCGTAGATTCATGTCCTCCAGCTGATGAGTGACCGGACAGATTCCCTCTTCTGCGTTGTTCCTCTACCTCACTCGGTCGACTTGACCTGGCTCTGACTTCGCCTCTCTCTCTCTCACCCTCTCTCGTCAACCTTCATCCATGCGCGAGACGGCGAGACGCCACTGACGACGGAGATTTCACAGTCAAACAGACGGAAACTACTGTATTAGGCGCTCCACGTCGTCCCGTCTTGCTGCAGGCGCCTCCAGTCGGTTACTGAGCTATCCGTACAGAACGGACGTGAGACTGCAGCCCACTGCCAAACTAACTAATAGACTTAGGTACGAGGCTAGCCCTTGAGGTACGTCGATCAAGCGTTTCACATTTCTCTCCCCATGCATTTGTCTCTCACAAACTTATCCTTCTCTGACACACTTCCGCCTTCCCGCCTTCTCCTTCTCCTTCGATTCCCTTCAGAACCTAAATTCACCATCCTCGCCTCGCCTAATCACCTACCTTATCCTTCCGGGGCCGCCTCGCCACGACAAAGAGGGCTCGTTAATCGCTAATGCCCCTGCTTTAGCTTCTCCTCTTTCTTCTATCTCTCTCTCCTTTGAAACTCGACTAGCCGTTGTTATCGATCGGTCCGACCGCCTGAACGGGACTTATCCACATTACCGCTTCGACTTCTACACACGGCTCTCTTGCAATCATTTGCGCGCTCCGATTCTAATTCTTGTCGTCTTGTCTTGCCAACCGCAGGCTGCAGGGTTCAGCAGCGCTGTCCAGCATCGCCAGCCCGGTTTCGCAAAAGTCGCTCCTTCGTACACAGCGCAGTCACTCATTTCGAGCGCATTCCATTCTTTGGCAGGGGCTCGAGGCAGCAATAGAAAGAGATAGGAAAGATGCCCTCGACAGCTGCTCGCCGGTATCACGAGGACCAAATACCGCCGTTCATGTCCGTCTTCGACCTGGACGCCGAGACCATGGCAGACCGCGACACAGTCACCGTCGTTGACCCTCGCGCCATAGATGGGTACTCGAAGCAGCCTCTTCTACACGCACCCCAACAACTAGGCCACGGCCTTGGCCCTACCGGCCCCCCTCACAAGCATAACGACAGCTCGTCGACACAAATGTCCGAATCGGCAGACTCGTCACCAACAACGACGCTTTCCACCACAGACTCGTCGCCACTGTCCGACCCGTCACCGTCCTCGTCGCCCGACTCGCCTGTAACATTGGTGCCCCTCAACAACTATCCTGCGACGTCATTTGGAGCGCCTGTTGCTCGCCTGGAGCCTGCAGCTACGCTCAAGCCGCCAGAGACCACTACTCTTGTCCGGCCCATGACCTCGCCGTCTCCCCGGAGGGCTCGCAACATGAAGGGTCTGTCGATACAGCCGCCGTCACTAGGGAACGCAGCAGGGGCCGCAACGACCGCAGCGACGAACAACACAACGGGGGCCGAGCCCCCGTCACCGTCCTTCATCAAGCCCAACATTCCAGGCATGAAGCGCAAGCCGAGTATGCTCAGTCTAAAAACCAACACGTCCGACCTCATGGGCCGGCCTATACCAGAGGTGCCTCCCTCGCCCGGCATGGGCCCGATGCTACAGCGACGAGCGCTGAAGCACTCGACGTCATCGCCACACATGCTCACAACCATCAAATCTGCGTCGTTCGGACCAGCGGGCGGCATGACTCTACCAAACATGCTGTGCCGCAATGAGAATGGACTTTCCGAGGTTCTGCGTCCTATGAAGCCCAGCATGCAGACTACGTTTGACACGACCATCAAGGAGGAATCATCACCGATCAAGTCACAAGTCGCCCACCGCATGGACGCGGAGCCTTATCACGAGAAGGTGAACAATGAAGACCAAAAGACGCCAGGATATCCCAACGGACCAATCGCCATCTATGGCGACGACGTGTATTTGTACTTGGAGCCGACAGCGGAGGAGGCAGCGCGCTTCGACGTGGTATTCAACGTAGCAAAGGAGGTCCCAAACCCGTTCGAGGCTGAGGCAGCCAAAAAGAGGCAGTCGTTTGTTCAGAGCCCATCCGTGGAGAGCCCGGTGCCTGACACGGCCTTGACGAACGCTAGCTTCGCAACCGCTTTCGAATTCCAGCCTGGGAACGACCGATTCCAAGACACACCCACAACACCCAAAGCCAACCCGTGGAAGATGCCGGAATATGTCCACATGCCGTGGGACCACAACACAGACATTGCGCCTGATCTGATGCAGCTTTGCCAGAAGATCGAGGACCGGACCCGGGAAGGCAAAAAGGTGCTCATCCACTGCCAACAGGGCGCCAGTCGCTCCGCAAGTCTCATCATCGCCTATGGCCTCTACCGCCAGCCCAATCTCACCGTCAACGACGCGTATTACGCCGCTCAAAAGAAGAGCCAATGGATCAGCCCCAACATGAAGCTCATGTACTCGCTGCAGGACTTCCACAAGGAAGTGTCCAAGAAGCTCCCGCTGGGTGCCACCAGGGCTGGGAAAGGGCGCAGCCCGCCCAAACACAGACTGACACTGTCAGCCGATGCCATCGGCCTACCGATGAAAGAGCCCCGCACGGCCCCTTTGCCCAGGGAGAAGGACAGGGAAGCAAGAGGACAACATCTAAGCCCCATTGACACGCACCGTCGCGGGAACTCCATGCCCGGCACGCAGAGCGTGTCGCCTGGTCCCGCTTCGGCGCCGCCCAACTACTCCTGGCCAGACGACATGGTGCCCACGCCGGTGGAGAAAACAGCTTCTCCTGTCGCCGCTCTGCAGGTGTCAGAGCTGCCACAGCGACCGAAGCAGCTGGAGCTCGCCGCACCCGCAAAGGCATCTTTTGAGCCGCCGCCCACTCCAGGTTTTGGCGCGCCTGGCGGCTTTGCGTTCCAGAACAAGACGTACCCCAGGTTCTCCAACATGGCTCGCTTGTCGCAGCAGCCCGCAGAGATGGACTGGCAAGAGCCATGTGCGCCCCCCACGAGGGCGCCCCCTGCTCCTCCACCACTAGCTACATACGGCTCCATCGATCAGACAATGACATCGCCGCCTGACCTGCCTATCGACGACGCCATCCTCTCACCACGCGCCGAGACGATGACCAAGAACCCCTTACATGACTACCCGGCCTCGTCCTCGGGGATGCAGTTCGTCGAGACACCTCCCACACCAAAAGACGGCCTGTTCTCACCGCGCGTCACTTGCTTCCCGAGGGATCCCATGGTCCCGTTCGGTCGTCCGCCCCAGGTGGCAGACCCAAGGAGTCCTCCCACCGTGGGGGAGACACCCATTGTCCGATCCATCGACGACATATTATAAGCATGGCGGGTCGCATCATCAATCGTTTTTATCTCATCTCGGACTCGCCGCATTTCGAGTTCCTTGTTTCCTCTAGCCTTTCGCTTTTCGACACGCACAGCGGGCGGCGTCACATGTTATATTCACCAGAGCGGCATTGGGCATTTCAACGACCAACCTGCGGAAATGTGTAATTCACCTAGACCTACCTCTTTACTACCTCCTCCCGTCTTTTTAGACGCTCGCAACACCGCCATTCGCTTATCAAATCCTCCCGTTACTGAGGAAAAGAGGATCTTTATGTTGGGCCCTTGAGGGCCCTTGTTTGTTATTTGTGTTGGGATGACTTGGGATCACTTCTGCGGAGTTAATTGGGTGTGTTGGGCGTCATATCAGAGAGGCCGTCATACATACAGTAAGGGTGGTATGTGGCGGCAGAACGAAGAGATACCATGGCGAGGAATCTGCGTAGATGAGGTGAATACAAGAATCCTGACCAGCAATGCTGGACATGCAACAATAATCTCCACGATCCTGCAGCTTATGATGATTGTCCATGTGATGTGCTTGATTGGCCAGTATATGCCTGAACGGCAATTTCTATACGTTATCTCCAAAACCCAAAATCTATGCGCCATTCTATATATCGTCTATTGCTTCTTCTTTGCGGCTTCCTTGGCCGCCTTTTCGCTCCTCGCAATCGCCGCCTCGACGCCGATGCCGCCAAACACCAGCCCAACGCCCAGCCACTGCATCTGCGTCAAGCGGTGGCCAAACGCCACGACCGACAAGATCATGGTGAACATTTTCCTCGTCACGGTGACTGTAACGAGCAGAACCGACGAGAAAGTCGCCAGGGTGTAGACTGCAGCATCATGTTAGTCAACCATCGATGCTACAACAACGAAGGGTGGATAGAGGGAAACACGTACATATAAAGACCTGGCCCACGGCACCACAGGCCGCGAAACCGAGGACGTCACGCCACACAGCAGGGTGCCGTCCCATGAACGCCAGCGCCTCAGACAGCTCGCCGCCGTCCACGCCGCCAGCCATGCCGAACCACTCGCCCACGCCCGTCCCGGCGATGTACGGGCTCACCAGGAGGTACAGACCCGTCACGAGGGTGCTCATGAGGTTGTTGGCGCACATCATCTGCGGGCCCGTGTACGGCTTGAACGACGTGAAGATGTAGTCCTGGGTACTGTTGGTGAGGCCGTCAAAGAGCAGGTTGATGCTCAGCAACAGCAGGCCCCACGATGCGTTGGCCTCGTCCGAAAGCCGGGACGCCTTCTTCTTCTTGGACCCCGAGTGCAGGGTGAAGACGGCGACGCCGGCCGTCACGGCCGCCACGACGAGGTACTTGTACAGCGGGTAGCGCTTGCGGAAGACGGTGATGTGCAGGAACATGACGGGCAGGAGCTTGCAGCTCTTGGCGAGGAGGAAGGTGATGTAGTCAATGTGCGCGAGGCTGGCGTAGCCAAAGGGGCTGGCGAGCGAGCTGGTGATGGCCACCAGGGCGAGGGGCCCCAGGATGCGCGTCGAGGGGATGACGGGCGGCGTGGGCTGGCCACGAGGCGTCGAGAAGAGGAGGTAGACGATGCCGACGGTGGCGGCGAAGAGCGACTGGATAGTGTTGAGGAAGACGGGAAAGTGCCAGACTTCGTTCCGTAGACCGTGCGGTGTCGTTGTGAGCTTCTCCTGGAGATATGCCCATGTCAAGCTGCAAGCATGATCGGTTAGCTCCCTGAAATGTCCTGCTTTTCCCCAAAGACGTACAAAGATGCGTAGATGCCAGACACGGCGATCACGAGCTGTACAATCCCGGCACCCTTGTCCTCTGCGATCGCATTGTCCGCCAGACTCCCACTGGCCTTGGCCACACCGTTGGTAGCTTTGTTCTGAGCGACAGCCTGCTGTCCGTTGGAAGAGTCCTCCCACGTTGACGTCTTCTTGTTAAAGTACTCGGAAGAAGATTCGCGCTTCATGGCGGGCTGCTTGGAGCGTGCCATCGCTGCCGTAGGATTGGGGGAGTCGGGCTGGCGGTTGTCGCAAGCGATGATGGATGAGCGGCGTGGAAAAGGACGGGCAGGCGTGAATGACAGCAATCTTCTGCAAGACAATGCGATAAAGAGAAATAAAGGAGTGAATACCTACACGAGACTGGCACGTTGTAAAGTTCAATGAGGGTGATGACAGGTTGGCTTCAAAGGGTCCAACCCTGTCGATCGGTCCCTGACGCGCCGCCTGCCTATTACGTCGCGCGGCGGCGCAAAGATGGAGACTTGCGCCTTCCGCCTCTGGACGTCGGGGAAGCAAGCCACTGCCGCCACATATGTCAACAAGGTAACTTCATGGGGAGTAATGTGATATTTATTAAGCAGTAGTACTACTACTGGTAGTAAGTAGGCATTATGGGTCCTTCACCCTGGCAATTGTCAAGTTCTGTTCATTATCATGTCCATTGCGCTCAAACGTTGGAAGCTCCTCGTGAAAGGCTACCAAATAGGCTCCAAGGTATCTAGACATCGCGCCCAAATCCACCCGAAACACCCGGGCTATACGAAGCGTAAGTATGCCCCTTTGCCTGGCAAATAGCAAGCCATGTACGCCCCGATGCAGACGGTCAAGAGCAACATGAGTTTGGTGGTGAAATAAGAAGTCGTATCGTCGGAATGATGCATGATGGAATGATGTGTTCGTTCAACGTAAGAGAGACGTGCACACGCTCAAGACTGAGAGACGAGAACTGAAACTTGCTGCTGAAGCCCAATAATGAAGCATTGCAGGCTCCCATGTCGCTACACAGGAACGGAAAAGATTCGATGACTGCTCTCCAGCAATCAGCGCGGCAAAGTCGAGGATAAGAGAGTGGCGATTGGAATGACGGTCTCGCCGAGACGGTTGGCCGTGATCGGATACAAGTGTGAATGAGCGAGGATAAGAAGTGAAGGCCGTCGTGGAGGGTCGATGAGGCCAGTTGCCAGGCGACAAACTGGCCCGAGGAGCGTGCGTGCAGACGAGGAGCAGCCTTACAGCCAGTCCATGAATGCGCCCCAAGAATAATCCGTCATGGTACAAAGAAGCGATGAAACAAGGCAGCAAATCGTGAGGGACCCATGTGGGATTACTCCGACTCTTGCTGCACCTGGCTGCGGCGCATCTTCTCGGCCTCTAGGTTCTCGTACAGCAAGAACAGTGCAGTCTCGTTGGCCTTGGAAGTACCCATGATGGTAAACATTCGCTCGCCGGTCTCATCATGAGGGGCCTGCGGACACACTATGTTAGATGACTGACGTTGAAGACAGGGTGTCTAGAAGCCTACCTTGGCGATGGAGATGCGGGCACCCGACTGCTTGCGGATCTCACTGATCTTGCTACCAGCACGGCCGATGATGCACCCAACCATATCGGCGGGAATGCTGATGTTCTGCGTGAGAATTTCCTCGCCATTATCATCGTGAGTAGGTGGACCCCGGCCAGCGGCATCCGAGTCGGAGCGTCGGCCGAAGGCGCGCGGCGCGCCCTCACTGAAGTCTGCGCCGTTACCGGTCCTCATGAGGCGCGAGGCATTGTAGTCAGACCGTCCAGGGGGAGAGCCGTAGGTACCAGTGCTCTGGGAAGCGCCGCCTCCGGGTTGCGTACGGACAACGGGGTTGTAGAGAACAGTGCCGGTGCCACGCTGCCAATCATCCACGAGGCACTTGCAAATCTCCCAGATCGCGCGCTGGATGCCCTCGGGCGTGCCTTGGACCTCAACAATGCGCTCAGTTGACTGCGGCAGCATTTCCTTCTGCGCAACCATGCGCACACCAGACGAGTCCTGGATGTGCTTGATCTTGAGGCCTTGGCGACCGATGATGGTGCCCATCTGGTTGTGGGAGATGAGGAGCTTGATGGCTTGATGGGGTCAGTACAGTATTCACGTTATAGTAGGTGGTATGCACGTACGGTGAGTCCCATTGCTTGAGACAAGCCCTCCCATTCCCATGGCAGGAGCACCCTCCAGTAGAGCGCGAGCAACGATGGCGTATGCTTGAGAGATGGCTTCGCAGCCTCCGGTGATGGTGAGGACACGGTCGTGAACGCCTTGGACCACTTTACTAACGCCGGCTTTGACGCCAGTTTCGTCCCGAAGGTCCGCAACGTTCTTGCCACCCTTGCCGATGATCACACCAGCCTCCTTGGAGGAGACAATAGCGCGGAGAGTCAGCTGAGCCTGAGCATACTCCTCGTCGGTCCGAGGTGCGGGCTCGCCATCGGGACCCAAGCGTTCGTCCATCTTAAGGTTGTCCATCTGTTCGTGGATGTCGCCGCCGTTGGAAGGCTGGATATCCTGGGGAGCGGACATGATGGCGAGGGCCAAACGAAGGAGGGTTGGGGATTCGTAGGAGAATGAGCTTCGTGAAGCAGGGGGGAAGCTCGAGAGGAGAGCAGAGTATGGGCTTGGCGGATCGCGGAGTTTCAGACGGACTGTTGATGCATCTGTTAGCTCAAGTGTAGGTGGTAGGGATCTATGGAAGCTCGTGTGGTTGAGAGGGCCTGGGTTTCCGGGAACGCCACCAGACGCGGCAAGCGCAAACTGACTGACGTTGACCACGGTGCGGCAGGAAGTCGCGAAACGCGGCGCGGCGCTCTTGGTACCGAAATGGGCGGCGGCAGTGTTTGCCACGGAAAGCGCAAGAAACCACGTGAGAAAAAAGGGCAACGGCGCCGATGGCAAACCGTACGTACCTGGTAACTTGGAGTCCAGTCGCGTTCAGGGAAGGCGGGGCGGGGTATCGAGGAGGCGACGGGGTCTTTTAGGTCGCGAGAGTGGCGCGTAATCACCGGCGATCGCTGTGATGGTGCGCTGCGCGAGGTACTTGACGAGCAGGCCAGAAGCTTTAGCTTGGTAACGCGCGAGAGTCGGAGAGAAAGCAATCGCAAACGATAAGTTAGTGGTTTGCGATGGGCGGCGCGCGCGCGACAGCTTATGATTTAATGGCGGGGTTCGCGTGCAAGGGTGCGTGCTGCTGGCAGCAGCTGCTGGTCGGCAGAGGGCGGGCGTCGGTGGGTGGGATGGGGATTGTTGATGACTGGACTGGAGTCGATCTAATAGCAGTGTGCAGAAGGCACAGTGAAGACGACTGGACTGGAGAGGCGGGACGAAGCGGGTAGGGAGGAATAGAGGCGGTAGAGAGAGAGGGAAGGTGAGAGACGGAGAGAGGGAATGGAGTTGAAAGCGAGAAGAGGGAGAAGGTGAGAGAGAAAGGTGAAGTGAGGGAGCAAGCGTGGGCGACTGGAGGGCGAGAGACAAATGACTGATCTGATGCGATGGTGGCCGTGGCTCGGATCTCCTGATGCTCGTCCTGAATGGCCGGCAGCCGGCTGGCACTGTGGGCACAAGCAAGGTACGTTACTACTAGGTACTAGTCGAGGGGTTCCGTGGCGCCTACTCGTTGAAGCTATCACAGCTAGACTGGATGAGGGTACCTTTACAGGTGCTCTAGAACATCAACAGGTGTCTCACCAACAGCACATGTTTCCCCAGCCACCGGCAAAGTCTCGTTACTCCATGTCTGCCTGCATGGTCTGAGTCTCGACGACCACCCGTAGACTATCACCTCACCGCTGCTACTCCCCCATACTGACTTTGGGGTGGTTCCATGTCTCTGTCTCATGCGGCAGCCCCACCGCTGCGCATCCAGTCAGCCGCCACTGTCCAGTCCCCCAGCCAGCGATGCGACCCCAGCCTTTAATAACACTCGACAGGTGGTGGTGTCACTACCGCGGAGTGCATATGACAGACCAACACCTATGTAGTAGTCTAGATAGGTCCCAGCCTAGGAATCACTTGAGCCAATTGCCTGCATAATCACACTCTTGGGGACGGGGGTTGCTCATGTGCCGGTCAAGCAGTGACGCCTCCTCCGTGACGGGAGACTACTTGCGCTGTTTGCATTGAACAATTCGGGGTGTATCAGGTATCGAGGACATGTCCGTCACCAACCATGGCCAGCTGTTCTATGCGGCACCCTGCACACAATGAATGCCCTGGCGCTGCAGTGCCACCAAGTCACATAGCATCGCGGCGCGTCCCTCATGCAACCGCACGCTGGGGTACCATTGGGCTGATATCACCAAGCACAACCATGCCGCAATAACGCAAAGTAGCCAAAGTCACCTCTGCCGCAGGGCCTGCTCGTGCTCGACCCAGAAGTTCTTGCACGCGCGATGACCCCAGTGCTCCACCCACCACTCGCCAAAGCTGTCCTCGACATCATAGTCGACCTTGGCGACCCGTTCATCCCTCTTGAGGCCGCAGATGACGCATGGCTTGGGCGCCGTGGGCACGAGCTTGGCCGTCTGGATCTGCATGTTCTCGCTGATCTCGGGGACCCTGAGAGACGACGTCTTGCCCGAGCTGTTGGTGGCCGCCACGGCCGATCGTAGTCTCCCCACGTACTCGCGCCATGCGGCCGCCACGTCGGCCGCGTCGCGATCTTCCCTGACGCTTTGTGTCTTGTCGACACCGGCGAGCTTCATGCCCTTGCTCCCCGCGACGGAGATGGACATGCTCTTGGCCAATATCTTGTCCCTGTGCCATCGGTGCTTCCGTCCAGCAATCACACGTCCGGCTGTCGTGGCGATCATGATGTACCCGCGCAGAAAGTCTGCTGCCTTGGGATCCGAGAGAACGCGCTCCTTGATGGACGCTGTCTGTCCTGCCGTAGGTTTGAACAGAGTATCGCCAGCTTTGAAGAGGCCGGGGAAGGCAGAAAGAAGGACCGAAGGAGGCGGCACGTTCATCGGCGGTGGTTGATCGTCGTCTGCTGCTGCTGGCTGAGATGGCTGTGGCGACGGTTTGGAGTCCCGTTCCCAGTTGTCAGTGGTAGGGGCGGGAGTTGGTTTCGTGATGCTAGGAGCTGGTTTGGATTCAAAATCGTCCCACGCGTTCCACTGGTCATCGTCATCATCAACGAGCGTTGCCTCTTTTAGTCTGCTTGGCTTGTTTGCCGCCAACGGTTTCTGTGGTCTCGCCTTCTCTTGTGTCTGAGCCTTTGCTGTTGCGCCGAAGCCATGCGGCGTTGATGGCTTCACTGGCGTCGCCTCTGCGTATGACGGTGGGTCTTCCAGTGACAATAGATCCATGGAGGGTGGCTGTGAGACCTGCGGCGCAGGAGCCTTTGGCCTCGATTCAACGAGAGCTGGCGCCGCCTTGGGCTGCGTGGTCGGGACAGTCTCGAAATCGCCAAAGTCGTCGTCCTCATCAAAATCATCCTCATCATCCTCGTCGCCACCTTCCAGCTCAAAGTCCTCGGCATCGAACATGACATTCGGATTAGAGGGCTGTTTGAGCTTCGGTTTTGTATCTTTGGCTTTTCCATGTTTACCGACATCAACAAGGTTATCGTTGATAATGTCCATGGTGTCGGCGCGCACAAGTCGAGGCTCGCCAATGCTTTTCAAGGAGGCTGCATTGGGAGCATTGTCTAACGTACGCTGTTGCGTAGTTTGACTTGTCGAAAGGGACGGCTTCTCAAACGCTTCCCACGGGTCTGCCTGTGAAACTGACGGAGAAGCCTGCGCCTGCGTCTTCAATCCACTGAACTGCGACGATATCTGCGAGGTTACCGGCGAGGCCCCCAGCCCGGCAAGCTGCGTTGCTGAAGACTTATTCACGCTGCTGTCTGCCGTCTCAAAGTCACCCCAACCATCATCATCGTCTTCTGCAGCCGCAGGCTGGGTGCTCGCTTGCGCAGCTGGAGCGGCCCCCCATCCGGTGCCTCCCTGGGTAGGGAGGTTGCCCCAAGCCTGCGTCTGATGCAAGCAGTGGGAGCTATTGTCTGAGCTCTGCTGTTTCTGCTGCTGCGCCTGATCGCTCGGTGGGCTGTTGAACTCAGCAAACAGGTCTGCGGACATTTTCTCGTAAAAAATGATGCATGGTATTGAAGACTCCCAAGACGACCATAAGGCAAAAATACGACGACCTGGGTAATTAGTTGGACGAGCGTCGATTGCTGAGATGAGGTCGAAGTCGGACGTCGTAATGAGCTGGGCGGATTACGCTGGGTGGGGCGACGTCGTTTCACGTGGGCCAGCCAGGACCAACAAATAAGTGCTGATGACTTCACTCCAATCTCGTACTCTTGCCTTGCCATGAAACAGAACAACAGCCATGCGTAGTCTACTAATCAATTACAGCCCACCAAACCATCCGCGCCCTTGCGCCAAAAGATTTGAGATGAGCTCTGCACCCACGGACCCTTGGCGTATCCTCCCGACATCGGACAGCTCCTCGTCGCCAAAGAAGGCCCAAATGTCCTCTGCCAACGCCTCTGGGCTCTCCCACGACGCAAAGTGGCCGCCTTTGTCGTGGAGATAGCGAGCCTTGACATTCCCCGTGCGCTGGGCCCACTCGAGAGGCTGTGGATGGATATCGTCAGCAGAAGCATAGACCAGGTCGCGCGACTCAACTCACAATGCGGTAGAAGATGTCCTTTGGAAACTCCGAAACCCCAATGGGCTGCTTCACATAAGGCAGGCTATGGAAGCCGGTGGCATTGAAGGCGCCTGCCGCAGCGCCCTCCTTGTAGATTCTCAGGGGGCCGTACGGGCCCTGTATCCAGTGCATCATGGTCCACGTGATGATCTCTTGGGGCGTCCAGATTTCGACATTCTCGACTGCCGGCCACATGGCATCATACAGCCACATGGCGAGACCAATGGGGCTATCGGTGATGGCAAAGCCGAGACGAAGGGGCCTGGTCTGCTGGATTTGACCATAGCCCCAATGCTCACCGATGAACTGGTCATGCAACGTGATGAAGGAAGCCTCGTCCTCCGAGGTTTCACCAAGCTCGTGACGTTCTCGATCCTCCTCGGAGGGGGATACCGTCCAAAAGCTGTTCAGCCCCGACACGACTGATTCGGGATACAGATTGGCCTGGTAACGCATGATGATGCCTCCAGCATCACCGCCCTGCATAACGTACCTCCGGTACCCCAGCTGTCGCATGAGCTGGTCAAAGGCGTGAGCGGCCTCGATGTAGCCAAAGCCCGGGCGAGTGGGCGCTGGAGAAAAGGCAAACCCAGGAATTGAGGGTGCGACAACGTGGAAAGCTGGCAAGTCATCGCGCGGGGGGTGAGTCAGGTAGTTGATCAGAGGGCCAACTTCGAGAAAGGACCCTGGCCATCCGTGAACGAAGAGCAAGGGGATCGCATCCTGGCGGGGCGATACATGGTGAACAAAGTGCAAAGGCACAGACTCCTTGTACTGCGAGACCCTGGCAATGTCGACAGTGGTTGTATACTGCTCAAACCTAGCAGCAGTCAGGCTCATCTATGCATCATCATCATGGGTGAGGTTAGGTGAGGTACTGCTCGTTCAAAGCCCGCTGTACTTGGAACCAGTCGTAGTCGTTGACCCAGTGGTCACGCACAGATGTGGCATCCTCCAGTGCAGGCCCTTCTGTGTGATCGGGCTGATCAATGGGCGTGGGCAGGCGTGTCAAGCCCACGCGTAATTTGGTCTGTGCGATGAATTCCTCATCGACGTCAATCTGAAATGGGGCTGGCGTCTTGCCAAAGGTCGCCTTGAAGTTCAAGTCGCTGCCCTGTGCTGCACGAGCAACGGCCGCCAAGGGGCTCAGGAGGAGAACAGAGACACCTTGGATTCGCATGGTGAGAAAATAGAGTTGAATATGGTCGAGGATTACATCAAGGAAAGAAAAAACGACAAGAGATTCATGTTGGATGAAATTAAAAGGGGAAAACGAAACAAGGGAGTCCATTCACGCCTGACCTGCTGATATAATGTTAATAACATGACGACAAGGCACAAGTATCGATGGCCAATCACGAGGCCAGAATTGGCGGGAGAGGCGCCCCACACTAGTCAGAATTGTGGACACAAATAGTCGACAGCGAGAAAAGCAGATGACGGCTGATTAGGCAGGAATTCAATACGACATTCCCATGAAAAGCTGAGGGATAAGTTCAAATACACTATAGAATTCATCTTAATTCTCGATAGATCAGGAAATCTCACTTTGCTGGCAGCAGATGTCATCTG
The DNA here is from genome assembly GCF_019669845.1 of Emericellopsis atlantica. NCBI lineage: Eukaryota > Fungi > Ascomycota > Sordariomycetes > Hypocreales > Bionectriaceae > Emericellopsis > Emericellopsis atlantica. The sequence goes on from NW_025764713.1 coordinate 269,434, forward strand.
TAGCTCGGATGCCCAAGGTCCGGTCCTGCAGTATTTCTGTCACCAAGATGGGGTTCAATTCCGCCGTCAACCTTGCTCAATCGCGCAGGAGAGGATCCAATGACGAACCTCACAATCCAGGCCAAGCTGAACTCCCAATCCTCAACCAACAACATTGAACATCCTATGCATAACACCGTATGACCTCTACATTGATCCACAGACATTTCCCGTGCACATGGACCTCTGATGCCAACGAATGAGCCGCCGCCTCAGCGCTCTTACTCCAAATCACAATGCGCCCTGTGGATGAGATCCAGTGAGTCCTCTCCTCCATCTGCGTGGCATGTCGCGCCTGTCTCACGCCGAACCAAGGCTACGATGGCGCGCAACACAAACCCACGGCGCAAGTCGCGATGACATGCAACGTGCCGTGCGGTACACTGGCGCCGCCAGCCCGTGCATCTCCGGTCTGAGGTCTGTCTGCTGGAAGGTATGCGCTATCCCTGCTCGATGCCTTGTGAGAGCTCACCTTCTCATGATGCCAGATCCTCCTCTTGTCCAAGACGAACGAGACAGACTGGATCAGTGTCTTGCGCGAGGCGCGCGACGAATATCAGAAACGCAGAGATGCGCTGCTACAGTACATCAAGCACCCTGAGGCTCTGGCCGAGCTCAAGGTTGATCCGCTGGCGGATGATCCTACCGTAAGGCCCCTTGTGTGACATGGAAAGAGATGCATGTGATTGCTGACTGTAGTCTCCAGTCTCCTTGGAACACCATTCGGCAAGACGAGCTCATCCGCTCAGAGATCCAACAGGATGTGCAAAGGCTGCCCGACGAGGCCAATTACCATGATGAGCGCATACAGACCATGATCCTGGATGTGCTCTTTGTCTACTGCAAGATGTATCCCGACAGGGGCGGCTACCGCCAGGGCATGCACGAGTTGCTCGCGCCCATTGTCCACGTACTCGAGGCAGACGCCATCGACCGGGGCGCACTTGCTGATGAGCATGACCTGGACGAGACCCTACTTGATCTTACCAGCTCAGACTTTGTTGAACACGATGCCTACGTCCTGTTCTGCAAAGTCATGGACGGCGCGCAGTCCTTCTATGCTCTCAACGATGAAGCGGCCTCGCGGAGCCAGGCCCAATCATCCACGATTGTGGAGCGCAGCAAGTTCATACACGAAGTTTGCCTCCAAAAGGTCGACCCTGAGCTGGCGGCACACCTCATCAGCGTGGAGATTCTTCCCCAGATATTCCTCATGTAAGCTCTCTGTCCATGGAGATGAACCGGTCTAACAAGATGCAGACGTTGGGTCCGGCTGCTCTTTAGCCGCGAGTTCCCCTTTGACCAGTTCTTGATGCTGTGGGACACTATCTTCGCAGTCGACCCATCCTTGGACTTGATAGACCTCATCTGTGTATCGATGCTGATACGGATACGCTGGCAGTGTGAGTGATGTGGGCCTATGTGTGGCTGGGTTCTTGACTGACAGCAGGCAGTGCTTAAAGCTGATTATTCAGTCTGCCTGCAGCTTTTACTGCGGTATCCTCCGCCAGACGAAGCTAATGGACCGAGCACCTTTGTCGACGATGCCTTGCATCTTCGAGGCCATCTCGACGGCGCCGGTGGCTCCACGCTCATCGTGAAGTACACAGGCAAGATGCCCGCCAATGTCAAATCGCCCGACATCTCAGCGCCCTCGACACCTAGCTTCCGCCCTTTCAACGCCCTCCGCCAGCGCAGCCTGGCCATGCGCTCCCCCTTGAACTCACCGCCTTCCTTCATGGCCCAGCAAGCTGGCGTGGAAGCCATTCTCTCCAACGCCGCCAAGGGTGCCAAGGGAGTGCTCGACCGTGGCGAGAAGCTGGGCATCAACCAAGCAGTCCGCGACGCCATGGGTGAGATTCGCCGAAACATGCAGAACTTTAACGAGGCGCGCTACCAGCCGGGCCCGACCAAGGAGATCCTCAGCGAGGAGGGCGCCGCGACCGCGTTGGCGGCCATGGAGAAGCGGAACCTGCAGTTGGCGTGCATGCTGGACGACACGATTACGAGTCTCAAACTGGTGTCGGCAGGGAAGCTGGCAGACGATGAGGAGAAGACTAAGAGTCTGGAGATGATTGAGGTGGCCGCGGCGAAGATTCAATTTGTCAAAATCTACCTCGAGGACTCGGCCATGGAGATGCCGGCTGCTGATCCGCCCGCGCCAGAGGAAGATGTCGACGCCATGGGCACGGATGCAAAAGAAACCGCTACTGGCACCACCGCATTGAATGTCGACGACGTCAACAACATCTCGAACCTCAGCCTGGCGCTTGATGCACCCACCATCGAAGACGACCAAGCTGCAGAGCTAGCCGAGAAGCGGGACACTGAGTCACCGAAACCTGCCCCCAAGCTGGAGCCACCAATGTCCGCGGCCTCGCGTGCTATTCGCCCGGCAGCCGTGCCGACGCGGTCGACACTGGCGCAGTCGTCGTTCTCTTGGATGCTCGAACCGGACGAGTCCAAGCAGAGCTCGGGCGAAGCAGCCAAGGCCAAGTCGCCGCCGCCGTCAGGCCACAAGAAGCGGTCTTCGAACAACGCGAGCCGCGAGAGAAATGCGTTCCTTTTTGGTGAGCCAACGGCCGATCCGCAAGGCCGCGATCCGCCACGCGATGACATCTTTGGCCTGGAGCCTCTGCGCAAGACATGAAGGGACGAAGACAGCACAGAACAAGGCGTACTTGATCATCATTGACACATGTACATACATCATATATATAGACGGCGCGCACAGCGCAAACCCTCTCGTCACTTCTTCAACGGCCTCTCCCTGATCCAGAACGAGACCACGAAGCCCATGACCAGGAAGATGAGGGTGGGGCCGTACCCGCCCAACGTCGCCAGCTTGTAGCTCTCCTTGACCTGCGCGGCCTGCCACGGAGACAGCTTGTGGATGAACTCGAGGCTCTGCCGGACGCCCTCTTCGATCTTTTTCGCCTCGTCACCGTCCGGGAAGCGTGCCGCGAGCTGCGTGCGCAGGACTTGCTGCAGCGAGGCGGCGCTAAGGCTGACGCCGATGCTCGAGCCGAGAGAGCGGAAGAGATAGGAGGACGCGACGACGAGAGCCATGTCCTCGGTGGCCGAGTTGGCGATCAAGCCGACGAGGGTCGTTGTCACGACAGCCGAGTAGCCCAGGGCCATGAGGAACGTCCCCGCCACCTCGCCCAGGCCATCTTGGAACCACACCGACACCGTCAGCGGGACGATGGCCACCAGCCCCAGGCCCATGCTCAGCACCGTGATCCAGTAGTACCGCTCCGTGCGACGGATGATCCAGCCCCCTCCCACCGAGGCGATCACGACGGCGACCATGGCCGGCACGAGGTAGGCACCGCTCCTCGTGGCGCTCGCCCCCAGCACGGCCTGGAAGAACAGGGGCACGAAGAAGAGCACGCCAATGTACGCGGCCGAGGCGGCAAAGTTGACGAGGTAGCACGCAAACAGGCTCTTGTCGAATATGACGTGGCCCGGGGCAAAGGGGTACGCGGCGAACCTGACCTCGACGAGGACAAAGGCGGCGAAGACCACCGGGGCGAGACACAGGGCCACGACGGTCAGTGTGTGGGACCAGCCGAGGTTGGAGCCTGCGTCGAGGCCGAGGAGCAGGGCGACGACGGCAGCGATGAGAGTGAGGGCGCCGAGAAAGTCGATCTGGCGGATCTTGGCGGACCAGTTCTCGTGCGGTGGTGATGGCACGTCCACGACGTAGTAGACCGCGACGAAGCCGATGATGCAGAGGGGCACCTGTCCGAGGAACGACCTACAAGGAACTTGTCAGCAGGCAGGCAGACAGGCACCAGACCTGTCCTCTTGGGGGGGGGGGAAAGACTCGATACGCACCATCTCCAGCCGACAGAGTCAGCGAGGAAGCCGCCCAGGGGCGCGCCGACCGAGGTGCCGACGCTGGCGATGATGTTCATGTAACCCTGCCAGATGCCCCTGTCCCGCAGCGGGACGAGGTCCGCGGTGAGGATGGAGACGACGGCGTTCATGCCGCCGCCACCGATGCCCGCGAGGGCCCTGGCGACGCAGAGCTGGACAATGTCCCGCGCGAGGCCGCAGCCGAGACACCCGACGGCGAAGACGGCATAGGCGAAGAGCAGGCAGGGTTTCCGGCCAAAGATGTCGCTGAGCTTGCCGTAGAGGGGCTGGAAGGAGGTCAGGGTGAGAAAGTACGAGGTGGCGATCCAGCTGGTGCTGTTGAGGGCGTGGAGCTCGGAGCCGATGCGGGCGTAGGTCGCGACGGCGAGGAGCTGGTCGATGGCCATGAGGAAGAGCTTGGAGGCGCGTATTCATGTCAGCCAGGGAAGAGTCCGCGGGGCGCTGAGATGGCACGGGGGGGGGGGGGGGGGGGGGGGGGGGGGTTTACAAAAAACCCCCCCCCGGGCAAAAAAGGCCCCAGGTAGGCCCCGGGTTTTTGAAGGTGGGCGTTTCAGGCGGGGTTGGAGGGGGGGT